>NC_050581.1:86347976-86647976 GCF_011100635.1 Trichosurus vulpecula | reverse complement strand
CTCTGTCAAGGTAAATGTAAATACAATCAGGGAAGTGGGTGGAAGCTGCTTGTTTAAAAACTGACATATTTCTGTGCCTCTTATATTTGATGTTGAAATTCCCTTGACTGAGTGTGTGTGTGTTTTCATGTGTGGGTACATGCATGTATATGTAGAAATTTGGTCTGATATGCGCTAACGTCTTTCAGTGTTACAATTTTCCAGGCTTCTTGGTGGCTCTGGGGAAACAGATACATGTCTGTTTCCAATAAGGCCTTAGTGGCTTGCAGCCACTTGAGAGAAATCCCAGGGCAAATGTTTACATTTTATATAAATAGAAGCCATTTTGGGGGTTACTAATTTGATTTTTGGTAGTGTTTTACTCTTAGCCATGTTTTTTTTTTTATTCCCCTACGTTAATATTACAATAAAAAAAATCTTCACAGTTTTAAGAGTATCTTTATTCTGGGCTAGTTTGGACCCCATAAAACATTTTTCTTCTTGCTACATTCATGGCACTGGGAGAGAGTATCATTAACACTTAATTCAGAGTGAGAATCTGGCTAGCAAAAAAAATAATTCCTTCAACACCATCTTGGACACACCTTCAGTATGCATTTTTTTGCCTTGTTCTCATTCAATGAAGGCTCCTTCTCGTTCTCCACAGCAATAAATTATACACAAGAGTGGTTAGTTGCTGACTAATAAGTGTTTGGAATCTCACTACACCTTCCTTCTAGTTCTGGCTACAATTCCACCTTCTACAAGAGGCCTTTTCTCACTTCCTTAATACTGGTGCCCTCCCTCCACTGATTATCTCTGATATATCCTGTCAAGATCTGGTTTGTCCAGTTGTTTGGTCCTTCCCCCCATTCGACTGATAGCTTCTTAGGGTCTGTCTGGTACAGAATAGGCAATTACTAAAATGTTTGTTGACTGACTACACCCTATCTTGGTCCAAACATAAGAACTTGAAGACTTTGTACTTTTTATCATTACCTGTAGGGTGATCTTATTATATCACTAACAAAGCCCAACAGCAAGAGATAGAAAGACAAATTCCCTTTAAAGTTACTGTAGACACTAAAATATTGGGCGGTCTACCTGCCGAGACAAACCCAGGGCCTATATGAACACAATTACAAAACACTTCACACACAAATAAAGTCAGATCTAATTAAATGGAAAAACATCAGTTGCTTGTGGTTAGGCTGAGCTAATATAATAGAAATGACAATTTTACCAAAATTAATTTATTTATTCAGTGCCATACCAATCGAACTACCAAAAATTACTTTACAGAGTTGGATAAAATAATAACAAAATTCATCTGGAAGAACAAGAGGTCCAGAATATCTAGGAAATTAATGAAAACAAATGCTAGGGAAGGTGGCCTAGCCATACCAGGTATTAAACTGTACTGTAGAGCAGCAGTCATCAAAACTACTTGGTACTGGCTAAGAAACAGAGTTGTGGATTAGTGGAATAGGTTAGGTACACAAGACGCAGTGGTCAACAACTATAGCAATCTACTCTTTGAACCCAAAGAATCCAGCTTCTGGGCTAAGAGTGCACTATTTCACAAAAATTTCTGGGAAAATTGGAAAACGGTATTACAGATCCTGGGCATAGACCAATATCTTACACTGTATACCAAAATAAAGTCAAAATGCGTTCATGATTTAGGAATAAAGGCTGATATTTTAAGCAATTTGGGAGAGCAAGGAATAGTTTACCTATCAGATTTATGGGAAAGGAAAGAATTTATGATACAACAAGAGATAGAGAACATTACAAAATGCAAAGTGGATAATTTTATGTTAAATTGAAACGTTTTTGTATAAAAAAGGCCAATGCAACAAAGATTAGGAGGGAAGCAGAAAATTGGGAGAAAATCTTTACAACCAGTGTCTCTGATAAAGGCCTCATCTCTAAAATATACAGGGAACTGAGTCAAATTTATAGGATGATAAATGTTGATAAATGGTCAAAGGATATGAACAGGCAGTTTTCAGAGGAAGAAATTAAAGATATCTATAGGCATATGAAAAATGCTCTAAATCACTATTGATTAGAGAAATGCAAATAAAAATAACTGTTAGGTACCACATCTCCCCTGTTAGATTGGCTAACATGACAAAACAGAAAAATGATAAATGCTGGAGAGGATGTGGGGAAAATTGGAACACTGTTACACTGTTGGTAGAGTTGTGAACTGATCCAGCCATTCTGGAGAGCAATTTGGAACTATGCCCAAAGGGCTATAAAAATGTGCATACCCTTTGATTTCTAGGGCTGTATCCCAAAGAGATCACACAAATAGGAAAGAGACCTGTATGTACCAAAAAATTTATAGCTGCTCTTTTTGTGGTGGCAAAGAATTAGAAATCAAGGGGATGCCCATCAATTGGGGAATGGCTAAACGTAATGGAATACTATTGTGCTATAAGAAATGGGGAAGATACAGACTTCATAACATGGAAAGACCTATATGATATGATGTTGAGTGAGAGGAGCAGAACCAAGAGAACATGGTATACAGCCACAGATGTATTGATTCTGTGATGAATAACTTTGATAAACTTGGCTCTTCTCAGCAATACAAGGTTCAAAGACAACTCTAAAGGATTCATGATGGAAAGAGCTGTTTACCTCCAGATAAAGAACCATGGAGTCTGAATGCAGATTGAGGCAAACTCTTTCCTCTCTCTTTTAAAAAAATTTTTCTCTTTTTTTTGGTTCTGTTTCTTCTTTCTCATGATTCATTCCATTGGTCATAATTCTTTACAACTTGACTATTCTGTAAATAAGTTTAATGTGAAGGTATATATAGAAGATATATCAGATTCCATGCCTTCTCAGGGGGGAGGAGGGAGAAGAAAATCTGGAACTCAAAAACATGCAGGACTGAGTGTTGTAAACTAAAAATAAAAAATCTTAATTAAAAAAAAAAGACATGAAGAAACTTAGCCATTCTCCCATTTATCTGTAATTTTCTTCTGGTTTTGTTGATGTGTTTTTAGTTGATTTTTTTTTCCAGTATTATGTGAACTTACTGGAATGGGACATGGAACTAACATTTATATCATTTGTACCTACACATTAATTAATAAATACACATAAAAAAAGATCTTATTTCAGTAAAATGAAATACCCGAGAACTCAGATAATTAAGTGTTCCCTTCCCATAATCATTCTTTTATTCATTTAAATTCAGAAGTTCTTACAGATAAATAGACCTTCTCTGATGCTGAGCAAGAAGGATCTTTGCTCACAGACCCCAATACCCTACATCTAGCCTCATTGATACAGCTGGTAGATCAATCAATAAGCATTTATTAAGTGCCTACTGTGTGCCAGGCACTGTGCTAAGTAAGCTGGGGAATACAAAAAGAAGCAAAAGATAGTCCTTACAACAAGGAGCTTACAATCTAGCTTACAATGTGCAAACGAATATATACAAAGCAGGCTATATACAGGAATATGAAGTCATAGAGGGAAGGCACTAGAATTAAGGGGCTGGTGGAGGTTTCCCAAAGAAGATGGGATTTTAGTTGGGACTTAAAGGAAACCAGGTAAGTCAGTAGGTGGAGTTGAGGAGGGGGAGCATTCTGGGCATGGAAGGAAATGCCTGGAGCCAAGAGATGGTGCGTGGCAGCCAGTGTCATTAGACTGAAGAGTACATGCCTGGGAGTAAGGTCTAAGACTGGAAAGGCAGAAGGGGGCTTGGTTATGAAGGGATTTTGTATTTGATTCTGGAGGCAATAGGAAGGCACTGGAATATACTGAGTGGGTGGGAGTGACATAACTGGATCTGCACTTTAGGAAAATCGCTTTAGTGGCTGAATGGAAGATAGGCTAGGCAGAGAGAGCCTCCAGTAGGCTATTGGAAGGTAGTAATGAAGGCCTGCACCAGAGCAGTGGCAGTGTCAGAGAAGAGAAGGAGCCAAGTGTGCTACAAAGGGGAAAGCAACCTGCCTTGGCAGCAGTTTGGTTATGGGGAGTGAGCGATAGTGAGGAATCCAGGATGTCTTCTTGGTTGCAGGCCTGAGGGACTGGGAGGATGCCCTCTACAGTAATAGGGAAGTTAGGAGGAGGGGTGGAGTGGGGTGAGGGAACATTTTGGACCTACTTGAGTTTAAGGAGTGTACTGGACATCCAGCTTGAGAGGTCTGAAAGCCATTCAGAGATTAGAGGTCAGCAGAGAGATTGGGACAGGAAAAATAGATTTGAAAAACATCAGCATATAGATGGTAATTAAATCCTTGGGAGTTGATGAGATCACCAAGTGAGGTGGTGTAAAGGGGGAAGAGAAGACGGCCCAGGACACTACCCTGTGAGACACCTACAGTTGGAGGGCATGATCTAGATGAGGCTCCAGCAAAGGAGACAGAGAAGAAGCAGTCAGCTAGGCAGCAGAACTAGGAGAGTGCAGTGTCCTGAAAACCTAGAGGACAGAGTATTGAGGAGGGAGGAGAGAGTGATCAACAGTGTTGAAGGTTGCAGAGATCAAGGAGAATGAGGACGGAGAAAAGGCTACTGAATTTAGCAACTAAGAGATCATTAGTAACTTGGGAGAGGGCAGGCTCAGTGGAATGGTTAAGTTGGAAGCTGGATTGTAAGGCATTAAGAAGAGTGAGAGGAGAGAAAGTGGAGACCCATATTGTAGATGGCTTTTTCAAGGACTTTAGCTGAGAAGGGCAGAACAGATAGTTATTACAATAGTTATTAGAAAGTATAGAAGGATCAAGTGAAGTTTCTTTCAGGATAGAGGAGACATGGACATGTTTGTGGGCAGTAGAAAGGAGCCAATATAGAGGAAGAGATTGAAAATAAGTGAAGGAGGGAGGATGACAGAGGGGGCAATCTATTGGAGGAGACAGGATGCAATGTGATTGTTTAGAGGAGTTAGCGTTGGTAAGGAGAAAGGCTACTTCATCATGTGAGAGCAGGAAGGGAGGAGAGAGTGGCAGATGCCACCTGAGTGATAGATAAGGAAGAGGGAAGAAGAGGGACAAATAGAGGCACAGCAAATGGCCTCTATTTTTCCTGTAAAATATGAGGTAGGGATCTTCACTGAGAGTGGAGCATTCACTGGAAGTCTGAGGAGGGATGAAAAGGTTTGGAGAGTGGGAAAGTTGGAGGATAAGGGAGGTATAGTAGGATTGCCTAGCAGCAGTGAGGGCCCAGATGAGGTCATGTAACAAATTTGTAGTGGACCCAATCAGAATCATTTCATGATTTTCTCCATCTCTGTTCAGCAGCACAGGTGATAAAATGGTGGGAGTGATCCCAGGCTGAGGTGATTGGGCATAACTGACAATATAAGGGAACAAGGGATTCAAGAGAGGAGGAAAGCATAGTGCTGAATTAGCTCACCAACAAGTCAAGATAGGGAGAGGAAGAGAGCACAGCTAGCACAGGATGGATGGACTGAGAGAGAACTGAGGGGTCAGGATTGGAGGGGTGGATGTGGATGAAGAGCAGGGTTTCATAAGGGAAGGCAGAGGTGAAAAGCCAACAGATTATGGTCGGTGTTTCAACAATTCGGCTAGCAGCTGCCATGGGGGTGAAAAACCAACAACAACCAGCACATAGAACGCTGCAAGCCCAGGTCCTTTTGATGTGCTTTACTAAGGAAATCAACGTTAAGGGGTTAACAATCTTACTTTAATCCAGCATGCAAATATCATTCACTCAGTTCAGGGGAAAAAGCCAGCACCCTGAGCTTCAAAGCAAATACAAACAAATTACAAACATCGACAGACAGACCTTGTCTGATTCAAATCTTAATGCATAGTTATCAGAGTTTAACAAAGTCCGAACACCCAAGCAAGCTGGAGGGCTCTTAACTACAGCCGCCCGCCCGGAGTCTCCACATTGGCACGCCACCAAGAGAGCCCCAAGCAAATAACTGTTCTCTCTTTTTATACCGTTTCAGACGTCATCAACGTCATCTGAGCGACCAGAACTTAGGCTCTTACTATTGGCTCTGGAGTTAGCACCTCCCTTCATTGGCCCCACCTGGAGCCCCACCTTAGTTACCAATTCACACCCACATAGGCTTAGCACCTAATAGATAGGGGTTTGGGGCCTGGGGTTTAGCACTAGCCTTACTCCTAGTAAGGCTCAAAGACACCCAACTTAATTGATATTACAGTTGGGTATGGCACTTTCAGGATTCTTGAATACAGAGGTACATTTTATGGGTGATGGTAAGATTAAGGGTGTATCATCTTTGTGTGTAGCTGAGGTGGAGGAACTGAATGTCTAGGGTGTTTGAGGGAGAGGAAACATGTATATTGAGGTTCCTTAGCATGAGAGGAGAGAAAAACCTGTGAGGCAGGTACTTAACTCACTGAAGAGGGAAAGGGAGGTTTAGACAACAGCTACCAGGATTTTGATTGGGTGGTAGATAGGACTATCAAACCTCCAAGGAAGAGAGGTTACTGAGTGATGGAAGAAGTGGGAGAGTTTGAAAGGGCCAATAAAGGGAAATATTCCACCTCCTCTGCCTTGACTAGTGAGTCAAGGAAAACAAGCCCATACAAATCAAATCAATAACCAATCATGAATAGTTTTTTCTCTTATTGTTAGATTCTACAGAAAGTTGAATAATTCAGCTGCGTGTCTGCTTCTGGACTGATATTTTTATAAATATTCATTTTACCACAAAACAGACATATGTAGGTGAATTTTTTAGTCACCATTGTATTCATGATGTGTGAAGTAAAGGACATCACCTTAACTATTTCCCATTTCTATTAGATATCATAGCCCTGAAGAGAAATTCTAGAAACATGAATCAACCCACCAGTCTTCACTAGCCCCTTACGGCTCCCACCGCAGCTCCCACTGCTCTCCCACAATACTCCACCTAAACTCGTTTACTCACTCCTGAATGTGCATCTTATGCTTTGTACCTGCCGGTGAGGCATTCAATAACAAGCTGCTAAAATCTGATAAAACCTGCAGAGGGTCATGACATTTTAATCCATATAGTTAAATATTTGAAGCAGTATCAGAATCCATTTTTATGAACTTTGCATTCTGGCTTTTGAGTACATGTGGCATCCATGGCATCCTCCTCTCACATGTAGGGTCCTCAGAGTGACTACCTATCCCAGGTTGAAGGTACTTTATGGGGGTCTATATCTACTAAAAATGATAAATTCAAACCCCACTAATGTTTATGGTTTATCTATTTAGTCAGAAAACAATATAGTAAGAATTGCGGTATTAACATTGTCCCACAGATATACACATCACCAATGGAGAAAGTGAACATGAATGGAACTCACACATCAGGGGAAGTAAGTGTTTGACTTATCCCTCCATTGTCAGAGGACTTCTGGTGACATCACCACGATGCGTTCACTAGGCCTCTTTTCCCTAGATGGCTTTTCTGTTGGGCTGGCACCTCCCTAGGCCCATTGCTCTGCTGGTCTTGTAATGATTCAGCCTGCTAGGGTATAAGAGTTAAAACCTTCCCCTGTAAATGTAGGTTCAGAAAAACCACTACATCTTTACTATTATTGGTGAAGATTGGGTCTTTAAGCCCATTTCTATTCCTACCTTTGTGATTTCAGTTACAGACATCTAGGGTTTGGACAGTCTAACACACCCTCCAAGATCCTTTGGATTTAAGCTAGAGCAAAAAGTAGGCTAAGTAGCCAAGGTCAGAGATCTCTATTTACCTAGCCCTAGTACTTCTTTATTATCCTTATCTGTCAGAAGCAAAGCCCAAATGCTTTGGTGTCGTATTTTTGATTAGCTGAAAATATATGTTTACACAAAAGCAAAAATCATAGGTTTAGAACTGACAGGGTGCTTGTGCTTGGACCCCAGTTCCAAGCTTCAAAGACCCTAGCTTCAAAACACTATCCCTGGCAGTTTCTTCCCAGCCCAAGGACACTATGCTTTAGCAATTACTCATGAATGGGCCCCAGGGAAACACTTATCTCCCTGGTATGGTAACAAACTACACCTGTAGGAATTATTAGTGTGAACTGGTTTTGTGCTGGCTCATAAAGATATTCAGTACCCATGGGACTATCTATACCAACTCTGTACCTCATTATATGCCTCCTGGACTCCTTATGTGTATTCTAAACCTAAGACATATGTACACTCCCTACATCTATCTTGTCAAACGTGACATTAATTAGTGGCAGACTGGACAATCCTCAGTAGGCCCTGACTGCTAGTTAACTTAGTGAGGTAGCAGACCTAGAAACCACATCTCTCTGCCTCCACCACCCTTCCCTGTAGGCTTTTCCTGGGGCCTCTGGGTAAAATGCCTGTGTAGTAGATACAAGAAGTACATGTTTGTAACAAAAATTTGGCTAGCAGCTGCTGTAGAGGTCTAAGACCCAACAGGACTAGCAGCAAGAGCTGCCAGCACAGGTTCTTTGATCTGCTTTACCAAGGAAAGTAACTTTAAGGGGTTAACAATCTCACTTTAATCACACATACATAGATCATTAACAGTTCACGGGAAAAAGCCAGCACCCTAAACTTCAGAGTGAATACAAACAAATTACAAACAGAGACAATATAAAGAGACCAAATCACAATTCATAGTTACCAAAGAAGAACCAATTGGTCTAGGTTAGCAAAGCTGGGGGCAGTTACAACGGCTTGCCCAGAGTCTCAACACTCCTTCTGTGAGTGAGCCCCCAAACAAAACATCTGGGTTTCTTCAAAGCCGGGATGGGTGGGGAGGGGGGGTGGGTGGCTCTTAACAACGGCTGCCCAGAGTCTCCACATCAACACTTCTCCAGTGAGTGAGAGCCCCAGACAAAATGCCAGCCTCTGAGTTTATACACCCTGTCCAGGTCTGAAGGGTTCACATCTAATCAACAAAAGGGTGTGAGCCTGGAGCTTTACATCTAGTTAGCAAAAAGGTGTGGGCCTGGGGCTTTGCACCTAGTAAGACTTAATCAAAGGCATTTGATTACTTTAGCATTTCTAAAAGAGAAAACAGTAAAAAAGTCCCACCTTAATTACCAATGCAATGTTCCTTTAAGAACTGACTACTCCTTAGCCGCTCTCTAATCCTGCCCTGAATCACCTAATTCGCATACCGTGGCACATGTTTTACTATAGCTTTTCCTATATAAACTTTAACTGTACCCCTCTAAGGTAGCAGGTTCCTTAAGAACTTTTGCCCACTGAGTTGCCCAACAATAAACCTTTGCCAACTTGACTTAACGATTACTTCAATCTGTGAATTCTTTCCAGATGACCCTGTCCTGCTCCTTGGTCCTTGAGGGGTCCCTGAATCCCTCAAAACCGCATCATTTCTGGAAGGGATCTTAGGGTCATCCAGTCCAAAGCCCTCATTTTGCACATGAAGAAAATGAGGCCCAGAGAAGCAAGGAACAAGACTTTCTTGAACTCATACATACCTTGTCCCCAGGCTCTCTACTCCAAATCTAACACTTTGCATTGCATGGTTTTCCAAATTCTCATCTTCAGATCATTGGCTATTACATTTAAAAATCCCTTGAGACGTTATTTATACAACTTTGGGTATGCCATTTTGGTTACATAGTTTTGGTCAGTAAAATACCCACGAGTCCTAAGCGCTTTAGGTGATGGCCAAAATAATACAATCCCGTCAGCTGGGAAGGGTTCAGACAGCACCAGGCAGGAGTGTTGGTCATCCTCAAAGTATTCAAACTTTCCTCAAATGTTTCTGCTTCTGAGAACTTGATCCTGACAGCAACTCGATGCTGTTAATGGTCTGAGAGGAATGAGATGCAGATTCTTTCTTTGTGAGGTTGAGACACTAATAAAGCAGTTACTCAAAACAAGAGCCTGGCACTCTGGGTGGAACAAAAGAACTCCTCAGTTGCACTGCAGAAGATGCTTTACTAAACATGCACTACTACATGAGCATTAAAGTTCCCAAAATAGATTATCTGGATGTTTTTATTGGTTAGAAAGACTCTTTCAAATACATTCCAAAGACAATGAGGAAAATACTTTCCATGGAAGGAAAGACAATTAGATTGACTGTTAAAAACAGAAACTGGCAAGGAGGCAGCAAAATAAGGAGGTGGTATGTGGCGGTTGGCTTGGGGAATGAATTGCCACTGATGCTGCTTCTGCATTTTGTCTCAGAAGTTATTCATTGGACACTGTCCCCAAAGCATGGGACTGCTCTGGAGAAAAGAGGCTGGAAAAAGATAATTCCTTTGCAAAGATCTTTATGTGTTGTACTTAAGGGGGACCATAACTTTGTATCACTTTCAGACACCAGCTATTCAAGGGCTGATGCCACATGAGTTCAAGGCTCATTGTTAAAATGGAGAGATCAAAACAAAAACATGCTTATGCAACCAGAATCTTTCAGTTAAGCTACTTTGATGCGAAAGCTGGCCAGGTCACAACCTTTGTTCTACTTGGGATAAACCGTGTTTCTCCAAGTAGAAGGCTGGTTTTCAGCAGGCAAAGGGAGACAGTACTAGGAATACTCCGTAGAATACGCAAACATATTAGTGTGGATAACTAATTATGGTGAAGTCTGCCTAGAAGACCACATTTAATTGAAAGGCACCTGCCTAACCTGCCAGGTTTTCTTTATAAACTTTAGACTCTAAGGAACAAACATCTAGATACTAAAGCTATCTGCCTGACAGTGCTTATGTATGTATACTGGATTGCAGAATGTTACTTTGTAGGTTTCTGAAGTTTCTCTGGAACCATGCCAGTTAGATATTTATCTACAGAAGTGTTAACCCTACTTCATTTTTACCCCAAATTGAATGATTAGAGATTTGGTAGAAAGAAAATATTAATTTGGAGTAGGAATAGGAAGGGGTGATTGGGACCAGACAACTTTGTAAATCTCTTGGTGACACGGTAAATTGGGAAGGGTTCAGTGTGAAGTGGAATGAAGAGAAGATAAATCTAGTCTATATTATTCTGGCTGGCATTAGACAATAAATTAAATCCCTACATCCTAACACTAAGTCAGGAGCTGCTCAGACACAGATAATACTTAGGATAAGACTTTCATATAGCTAATCTGTCCCTCACACTATCCTGAAGTTCCTCAGTGACCAAGAACTCTTCTTTTTAGGTCATCATGGAGAAAACATGGGTAGTAAAGATCCAATAAATTAGACTGAATTTTTAAGGAGCTTTTTATAATTTTACTGTAATTGGTGAGGAAATCACAAGAACAAGTAAACCCATTGTGAAGGGCCATGCCCTTTGAATCAGCTACATAGTTGGTACACTGACTTGGGCCAATACTAAATTGGTTTTTATTTTAAATTAGTTTTGGGTCATTGTCTTTAAGTATATCTTATATGAACAATAGAAATTATAGTTCCCAAAAGGGTGTTAAAAAGGCCACAAAACTCAGTCATGCAGTGTTGGGAGTTTCTGAAAGGGACATTAATGCCCTCACATTATATAATTCCGATTTAATAGTTACTGCTAGGGCAATGGATTTAGGAAGGAAACCACAAAACTCAGGTGAAACGGCTATGAAAGCTAATGTTTAATACTTCTCTACCAGTATAGCATGTTAACTAGGTCTTACCTACAGTTCTCATGGAGTCACTACTCTTCATGTCTTGAAATAAAAGGTTATCTCTAGACCAGGAGTTCTTCACTTGGAGTATATGAACTTAAAAAAAAATTATGACTACTCAGTATAATTTCCTTGTAATCCATTTATTTTTCTTTATACATTCAGAGGCCCACTTGAAGGTACAAATAACATTTTTACTCATAGGCTAGAATATTGGGCTAAATATAATTAGATAAAATAAACAGGAATAAATGCAAGTGTGGGTTCAAAAAATCAGTATTGCAAGTACAGGGTGATAGAGGCCTGGAAATTTAGATAGCAAAAAATCGGAAAAAGACCAGGATTTGTTTTTTTTTTTTTTTTTTTGTTGTTGTTGTTTTTTTGGTTTTGTGAATTTCAAGCTCAATGAATCAACAAGGTGGTATAAAAACCAAAAAAACTAGTATGATCTTAGTTTTGTTATTTTTTTTTTTTTAAGAAAAGGGACAGTTGCTAGAATTAGAGGAAAGATTGTGCACCTCTTTCTACCCCAAGATACATATGCAGTACTTCATATCTTGGTATCTCCATTCTAGGAAACACTGATAATCTGGAGAGTATCCAGAGGAAGGCAACTAAGATGGTAGAAGGCCTAAGGTTTATGTCACATAAACAGTCAACAGAATTAGTATTCTTTTTCTCCTGGAGAAGAGCAAACTTGGATGGGAAGATGATATGTATTATCTCCAGGAAGAAGAAAGGTTAGATTTGTAAAAAAATTTTCTCCCCGCTTCCCCCAAGATGGCATGTAATTCAATATAGGTTCTACATATACCTTCACATTAAACTTATTTTCACAATAGTCAGGTTGTAAAGAAGAATTATAACCAACGGAATGGGTCATGAGAAAGAAGAAACAAAACCAAAAAGGAAAAAAAGGGAGCAAATAATTTGCTCATTTACGCATTCAGACTCTGTAGTTCTTTCTCTGGATGTGGATGGCTTTTTCATGGGTTAGATTTTTCTGCCTCGCTTCGGAAAGTGGAAGTAAGGAACTATAGTTAGAAGTTTTAAAGGGGCAGTTCTGGCTTGAAGTTAGGAAAAACTTTAAAATAATTAAAGCTGTGAAAAAGTAGAATGGGTTGGATTGAGAGGTCCCTCTTTCAATAGAGATTGTCAAACAATGTTAGAAATATGGTGGGTTTCTTTTTCAGATATAGGCTGGTTTAGGGCCTTTGATGTGGTGCAGTACATAAAGTACTGGGCCTACGTTCAAACATGGTCTCAAACATTAGCTGTGTGACCCTGGCCAAGTCATTTAACCTTGTTTGCCTTAGTTTCCTCACCTGTAAAATGAGCAGAAGGAAATGGCAAACCACCCCAGTATATCTTCCAAGAAAACCCCACGAGGAGTCATGAACAGACGTGACTGAAAAATGACTTAAAAACAACAAAGAGCCTTTGAGGTTCCCTTCCAATAATGAGGCTGCACCTCATGGCATAGAATGAGCGGAATAATTTAGAAGCTGAAGTGCGATATAAATGTCAGGTATCATTATCTATGAATTTAAGTTTTATATTAAACATTCCAATTCAAAATTTCATGATGCTAAGTGAATATTTAAAACACAAGGGTGTGTTTTTTAAAAACTGCAATTCCTAGCCTGAAGAAGGGAACATTTTAGGTCCTTAATAACCATTAAAACCGTTTTGCTGTGTGTGGTGACACATTTATATACTCCCATACAAAAAAAAGAAGATAATTTTAATGAAGTACCATGCCTACTGTCTGGGTTTGGAATGAAAATTACTTCTATCATGATGTTTTAGTAAGCCTACTTCAAGTGGATCTGTGACCTCATTGATTTAAGCAGTCCTTCCAACAATGGCAGAAAACTCAGGACAGAGCCTTGAGGATACACACCCACAAAAATTGAAAAAGGGATGATAATCCTACCAAGGAGACTGAATAGGAAAATATGTACATGGGCTGGGTAATTATTAAGGTTCTCTGGACTGCTTTTTTTGGGTAGTAAGATCTGAAACATTTTCCCCAAACCTGTGGTACCATCCCCCTTCTTCATATGCCTCAATACCCTCAAAACTGTGTTTCCTTCAGGATGAACCTTCTTTGTATATACTTAGTTTAGTTCAGCTGCTTATCCATCTTTGTTTTCTTCCATGCCACTTCCACTTCCTCAAGAATCATATTTGGACTTATACTGAGTACAAATAAAGTATCTCCATTATTCTCTTATGATGAAAAAGAATGTCACAAAAACTTTGCAGATCTTTTCCATCTTTCATTTGCTGTCCTCCTGGCAGTGTCATCCTTAAATGCCCTTGGTATCTTAGGTATCTTCTCTTGCCAAACTTTCTTTGAATTTGTTATTCCTTCTACTGTTTCTTGCTATTTTAGAAGCAATACTGTTCATCATCTTCCATCTTCCTTTTCTGTAAGATGTTACAAATTGAGTTTATAATCTAAACTTGTGTTGTCCTTCATTGCCACATCATTTAAAAAAAAAGTATTTCAAACACATGTAAACAAGACTTTGTCTCCTAAGTCTGATTAATTTTTGGAAATTCCTGTCCTGATTTTTATGTGTAAGTAAATTTAGGCTATCTTCTTTCCCAAACAACAAAATGTTGAAATACTTAAAAACAATGCAATATCTGAAGTCACATGAGGCAGTTTCTTCTATGTTTATTTCTCATTTAAAAACTTCTATTCTTATTCTTTATCACAGAAATACAAAAGTGAGGCAAACAATAAAAGCCAGTCATTTTTAGGGACACTGGTATGAAGCTACAGGAAAAAATTCAAAGAATTTTCTGGTAATTTCATCCAAACTCAACTTTATCCATACTTCAATTTTTTTGCTGTTATACGAAGATGACATTAAAAATAAAAGGTGGATAAGCTTAATGTGCTGCTTTAAAAGGGCATGGAAAATTGCTGTTTGAAAATTTTAATAATAATCTTTAAAAACTAAGAATATTAGCATTCTGCTTATGACGTATGTCATAAGGTCACAAGAACAGATGACTCGTTAAGGACTTTAATACCCTGCCCTACCAGTAGAACATTCCTGTTTGTAAAATGATTTTCTTTCTAAAATAGCAAGTCTTCTCAGCAGTTATATACCAAGTGGATATGGTGCAGTGAATAAGCTATACCTATTTCGCAGGAATATTGGAAAAGTAAAATGTAATCTTATTTGAAGTAAATGACAAGAATTAAGATTTGAGTAGCCCCCCATTCCCCAAACTGAAACTCATTTACGTAGGTTGATAGGGGAGAGCTCCAAGAGATAATCATAGCCCATTATAAAACTGGAGATGTGGATGTAAGTCATCTCTAGATGTATTAAGATGTGTTTCTCTTTCCTTACGTGAAAAAAATGGATCTCAGTGAGTATTCCAATGTTTTAAATATATGAAGTCTTGCTTAAAATGAGATGGCCCTGGCTTAACTGTATTTTGGGGAATCCTGGAGAGTTTTTCATATTATGAACTTTGTGAAATCAGAGAGAGTAATTTACAACCAAACTCAAGTTCAATTTTCATGACTTAACCACTAGACCACGCAAGTAATTCTAGTCCCTTCAACAAAAATTTAAATATAATTTTGTACAAAATGTCTATTCTATATAAATTCCTCATGGAACAAACTCCTGAAGTGATTACTTCTTAAAATTCATGATGTAAGCAAAGATGTACAACTGAAGGCAACAAAAATATTTTTTTGAATCATAAAATATTTAATAAGGTATACTTTGGGGGAATATACTGTATATAAAATTTAAGATCACAATATGAAGCGATTCCAACCCTCTCCAAGCTAGCACTGCAATGCGCTGTAGATGTACTGCCACTGATAACAAGACCTAGTGAAAGCATAAATTTTAAACTAACACAAAAGTGGCTTGTTTAATGAAACTGTTTTTACACAATGAGAATGTTTTGAATTACCTCTTTAAGTGCAAAAAACACAGATCACATTACACTAATGTAGCAACAATGCATCCATATTGTTTTCATTAGTCATTAGTAGTCAACTTGCATAAGATACAAGAAAGCACAATGAAGCTCACAAAAATAGTCCAAAATCAGCCCATTCTTGCAAAACAAAATAAAAAAACATGATAATGGAAGAAAAGATGATTTAAGAAAGGATTATGCACACCATATAATCTGGCTTAAGTGCTGCTAATTATTTTTCTGGAAAGTCAAATTGCCTGGACCAGACAAACTAATATTTAGGAGGCAGTAGAGAGCTAAAATTTCAGTTGACCAATTAGCTTTTAAAAAAAATTCCCCAAATCCCTTTCCTCTGTCCTGAGGTAGTTGCAAAATAAAACAAATCATAAGTTTGTGCATCAACTAGGCTAACCAGTCAGAATTGAAGCCTCCATTTTCATTAATACTAGTTGTCAATAAGTAACAACTTGGGCCCTACCTTTTGGTGTTGAAAGACAGTTGATAAATGGATTTCTTACTACAAAAAAAAAAAAAAAAGTGGTGGCAAGGTGGGTAAGAGGGTAAGCGGCTTCAGAATGTGAAAATCTGCTGAGTCCCATTAAGTCTATTGGTCCACTGTTGTCTTTCTCCTCATGATAGAATTCTCTTTATTGTCTATAAAGTCATTGGAAGAGTACAAGCTGGACATGTCATCGTCCTTTGCTATAGCCAGGGAAGAACTGGTCAAGTAATGTCTGCAGGATTTTGTTAGGAACCATAGTATAGTCTCTTCCAAGGTCATGACGACAAGCAGGACAGGTGAAAACTTCAGCTCGAAAGGATCGCTGTAAGCAACTCTAAGACACACAAAACAGAAAATCAATTTGAAGCTTGGGAGTCGTTAACAGAGAAAATATATCCAAGATTTACCTACTTTTCCCCCACTATTTATTGGAAATCTTCCTTCAACCCCGGCCTCCCCCCCCACTAGATGTGAATGCTCTCTCCAGTTTTTAATTTCTCACAGCATTTTACCCCAACCTCTCCTCTGCATTCATAGTTATTTATATACTTGTCCTGTTGCTACCATATTAATTGTGAGCTTTTAGAACAAAGCTGATGTTTTAGGATGATCAGCTCATAGATTCAGAGCTAGAAGGGACCCCAGAGGTTACTGAGTCCAGTCCCCTCATTTTGGAGATTATCTACCTATCCTGAGAGGCAGTGTGATGTACTAGACAGAGCTGGTCTTGAAGTGAGGAGGATCCCTGTCCAAACTTTGCCTTTGACACAAACTGGGCTAAGTTACAACTTTAGGCTGAGAGAAGCTGCCAACTTGTGTTGATAAAGGGAGTTTCCTTATGCAAGAGTCCTCTAACCCAATGAAGTCACAGGCCCAGTACTTAACCTATCCTTAGTGAGTTACTTGGTGCCTTGCACATGGTAGATATTTAACGTTGAATTGAAATCGACTGTATTGTTAAACACAAAGGAGGAAGGATATAAAGGAAACGATATTTTTCATTTGACCACAGAAGTCCCATTAAGCATGGGCTATTTCTTCCTCTTCATACTGTACTCTCCTGAATTTTCTCTACAATGTTCCAGAAACCTCTTTGCCCTGGAAGCTCCTTCCTGTCCCTGGATGTCAGATACCAGATCCTCTAGGCCAGCCATTTCTTCATGCCTTTCCAGGTTGCACTCATGTTCTCATCCTTAAAAAGCCTTCATTCAATCCATCTAGCCAAGCAATTATCCCATATCTTTCCTACCTTTTGTGCCTAAACTCCTTGAGAATGCCACCTATAATAGATGCTGCTACTTCCTTCCTTTTTTATTTTCTTCTTATCCTCTAATAGTCTGGCTTCCAACCTCATCATTGAAATGAAACAGCTCTCTCAAGTTGCTAACAATCTCTTCGATGACAAATTGGCCTTTTCTCAGTGTTTGTTCTTTCTAATCTTTCTTCAGCCTGATATCGTCAATCACTCTCTTCTCCTTCTTGGTACCCTCTTCTCTCTAGGTTTTTGGAATACCACCTTCTCCTAGTTCTCCTAATCCTATCTATTTGACTGCTCCTTTGCTAGATCTCCATCCAGGTCACCTGCTAACTGTGGGTATCCCACAGGACTCTGTCCTGGGCTCACTTCAATCAATCGATATTTATTAAACACCTACTATGCTATACTAGGCACTGTGCTAAGCACTGAGGGTACAAAAAGAGCCAAGAGACAGTTTCTGCCCTCAAGGAGCTTACAGTCTAATGGGGAGACAACATGCAAACACATATACACAAAGCAAATTGCATACAAGATAAAGATACAAGAAGGAAGGCAGTGCAATTAAGAGGGGTCGGGGAGGCTTCCTGTAGAAGGTAGAATTTTAGTTGGGACCTAAAGGAAGTCAAGTTGGTTGTTAGAGCAGAGGAGGGAGAGCATTCCAGGCATGGGAGACAGCAAGAGACAATGCCTGGACCCAAGAGTATTCTCATTTCTCTCCCCTTCTTTACCTATTCAGCACTAGTATCTCTGCTGACCTCCAGTCTCCTATCTCTTCCCAACTGCCCTTGGACATCCTGAACTGGAAGTCTCAGGGATATCTTAAAATCAGCATGTCTAAAACTGAACTCATCTTTCCTCCCAAACCTTCCTCACTTTCAAACTTGTCTATTCTGTCAAAGGCACCACCATCCTCCTAGTTCCTCATTCTACCAGGTGTCATTCTTTACTACTCACTCTTTTACTCCTCATTTTAATCTGCTGCCAAGGTCTGTCAAGTCCACCTTTGTAACAGCTCTTGAATATACCTCCTTTTCTTCTGATAACCGCCATCATGCTGGTGCAGGCCCTTTGGGCTTGGACTAATGCAACAGCTTGCTTATGATCTGCCTGCCCCAAGTCTTTTCCTATTCCATTCCATCCTCTACTCAGCCATTAAATTGATCTTTCTAAAGAAGTTCTGACCATGTCAACCCTCTCCTTACATCCCACTCAGTAAACTCTAGTGACGCTCCATCACTTCTAGGATCAAATAGAACATCCTTTGTGTGGATTTAAAAGCTGTTCATAACCTAGCCTTTCTACCTATGCAATCTTTGATCTTTGACACTTTTTGCTGTTCCCTAACACAAGACACTCCATCTCCTGACTCTGAGTATTTTCACTGACTGTCCCCCATGCTGGAATATTCTACCTCTTGCCTTCCCTGGCTTCCTACAAGTTGCTTAACTAAAATCTCATCTTCTAGTGGAAGCTTCTTCCAAAACTATTAACCGAAGTACATTCTCTCTTATGATTATGTCCAATATATTCTTAATACAGCCTGTTTGTAGATAAGTGTTTGCTTGTTTTCTCCCTCACTAGCTTGTGAGCTTCTTTAGAGCAGAGACCGTTTTTTGCCTCTCTTTGTACCTCCAACCTCTGAACACAGCACCTGTCAGTCAAGCACTTATTAAGACTGTTTTCTGGCTGACTATCCTGGACTTTCTCTACCATGCCCCTGCACTGGGTACCATAAGCTTCCCTTCTTAGACCTTTCCTCCCCATCATTACAGTTTCCTTTTATGTATTTTCTTCCCCCATAAGAATGTAAGCTCCTTGAAGGCAGGGCACACCATTGTTTTTGCTTATATTTGTATTGCCAGTGCTTAGCACATTATCTGGCATATAGTAAACACTTAAATGCTTACTGACTTGACTTTGAGTTACTCCTTTTATATTACAACAATTTTAACCACTGAATGAAAAATGTCTTTTTTCCTGTATATAACTATACCCACATCCAGCTATTACTTATGATATTTATACACCATACCTTTAGCAACTCGGCATATAAAATTTTTAACTGCTTCGAAGTAGCTGATTGGAATACAATTTTAATATTGATTTATTTTAGACACCTTCAAAAGAAATCAATTTTGTCCCAAATAGGTCTTCTTTATTATGGCTTAACTTAAAAGAGAATTATGTGAGCCAATCTGGTGTACAGATCATGCTTATAAAACAATCCTAGATATCCTTTTTCATAATACAGGTGTCCCAAAAGTTTTACGGCTTTTTTTTCCAAAGCAGTTTTGAAGCTTTAAAATGCACTAAATTGTTTGGGATATCCTGTGTATCAGGCAGAAAATTAAAAATCAGTTGTTTGCTGAGTAAAAACAACAAGTTATTACTAGCATACGTAACCAAACTCATCATTATAGCACCCATTAAAATACCTCATCAAATTAACTGTTCTGCTTCAAAGAAAAGATGTTTTTTCTAATCCTCCCCACAAAAGAGAAAACCAGCTCAGAAACTGTGGCTTTCCTAGCAGAAAAAGTCCAGTGAGTTCATGCTGTCAACTAAACTTACTTTACAGACATTGTGGAGGCACTCTGTTGTCACTGGCTGGTAGACCAACTCCTGGCAGCAGACACACATAAAGGACTGTTCCAGTATTTTCAGAAAATTCTAGAATAGTACCCAAGAAGCAAGGGTAGAAAGGTTAGCATTTTCTTATAGTTTCTGAACAAAATTTTGAATGAAAGAAAAATCCCTATCGGCAGCTAAAATTTCCTATGAGATAAATTTTGTAAAGTGGTTTTTCTAACCTTGAATCATAGGTATATTTCAATAGTAGTTAAAGAAAAAATCTGCTCCCACATGTTACAATTGGCTTTAACCCCTATAGCAGACTTACAGGTGAGAGTCAAGCTCTACAGACACTGCTGCTATTCTCAAGTACCTTCAAATATTTACACCCTTGCCTTCCTTTTATGGGGTGAGGCTCAGCTGTAGTTATATGTTAATTTTGGTATTTATGCTAGCCTTTTATAGGAAGTCTTGGATTGTTGTTTTTGATTCTGCTTTCTGCTCCTATTCTGTAGACAATGTTGGGTAGCTGAAATGTCCCAGGCACGTCTCAAAGGCCAAGTATAATAGGGTGGCTCTCCATCTGATAAAAATCCTTTATAAGCAAAAGATAGACATTCAGAGAGTTTACAACTACTGCTGAATTTGGGGGAATGCTAATTTTCTCAGGAAGGGTCAGTCCAGACTTTACAATTCATAAAATGAATAAGGAAAGGAATGCAACCACTGCTTATAGTATTAGGAAGAAGAGGCACTGCTGAAAGGACTATCCAGGAGACCAAGACCCAGAATTTCAACCCTAAAGAGAAGCTACAGAATTGGCTCAAGTTGCTTGAAACATTTTTATCTTCAGAAAAGAAGAAGTAGCAGAAAATCCTTTTAAGGACTTGAAGTTAGGAGACATGGCCAAATGATGACTTTTTTTCCCCCTAGGAATATCAGATTCACTTCAGATCTTAGGAAATGTTTTGGGTTCATTCAATCCTTTGTATAGGGAACGATAAGATGGAATCAGTACTCTTCTTAACTGGAATAATTTGCCATACACATTTCAAGGGATGTTGGAGAGAGAAAAAAGTAAAGGGAAGTGATAGGCTTTGTGTTTTATTTTGTTTTAGAAGTGGCTGTGTTGGGGGGGCAGGGTGTGTGTAGTAGGAGGGAGTTCTGAATACAACTGCAAGGTTGATTTAAATGTGATTCATAGATTAGCTTTTAACTTTGGAAGATGGGGAATATACCTTACATTTGTTCCTTTATATTTTTAGAGAAAATATAATTTATTAAAAATTCTAAGGATTAATTAGTTGCAGGGCAGAGATCAAAGATAATTTACTTCACAAAGGAGTACATTTAATAGCCTTAGGACACGCACAACTGGAACCATGGTGCTATGGAAAAGAGCAACAGGTTTGGAGTCAAAGAGATGGGGATGGGATTCACGTTGGACCCCTGAAAGGAAAAGATCGTGTCTCTGGGACCTGGACCCCAAAGCCGCTGAACCAAGTCTCTGGCACCCACCCCAATCAATAATCCTTTTAATTGCCCTTTCATTCCTAAAATGTGTGGCCTTCATTGTCTACACCTGGCTCCAACCCAGGCCACTTGCCAATCCTTAATCCCATCCAGATCTTCCCAGTCGTTCTGTATAAAAGCGTCCATCTTGCCCCCATTAAATTGCTCAGATTGTTAAAATCTTGCCCACTTCTACTGGCAACACAATAAACTTCGTCTCTGCCTGAAAGAAGGCTTGAGCAGTCGAATTCTTTCGATGTAGACCTGAGTCCTTTGCCCTGTCATCTTGGGGTTCTCAGCACCCCTGGACCACAACAAAAAGAGTGGAGTTTGAATCCTGGCCCTACTATTTACTCCCTGGGTCATCTTGGGGAAGTCACTTTGCCTCTGTTCAACACATACGGTTTCATTCCTAAAATGTGTGGGTAGTATGAGTTGATTTCCACAGCCTATTCCAGCTCTCAATCAATCATCCCATGACCCCAAGAAAAGGAGAGGGAAAACATTTTTCTCTTTTTTTAGTCTCCCTTCACATGCAATTATTAGCTAGGAATGAGAGAAACATGCGAGAAGTTTGCACAGCCACAGCCTTTATAGCCACACAGATTCATCATATTTTAGAGCTAGAAGAGATAATGCAATTAAAAAAATATTTAAATGTTTCCTATGTGTTATGATACTATGATCATAAATGTGAAAGGGCTTAGAGATCATCTCATTATACCCACTAATTTTAATAACATGAAAACTGAGGTTTAGAGAAGGGAAATAACATGGCCCTACTCTTGGCTTCTTAGTGGAAGAACCAAAGTCAGAGCCTGGGCCTCTGGACTCCTGCTCCAGGCCTCTTTTTTTGGCCATCTGCAGGCTTAATTGGCATTCCTTGCTTTCCTGTGCACATAAATGTTATGTCTCTATAAGAATAAAGGTATACTTATAGGATACTACTTAATGCTAATCTAAAATATCTGAAATGTTAACAGCTATTTCTTCATGCTTCCCCCCCCCCCCCGCCCTCCCCCCCCCCCGCCCAAACTACCCTGCAATCGAATCTATAAAGCATTAATAGAAATGACAACTCTATAGTTTGGCAAATGAAGATGTGTTAATAACAATATAATAACATATTTCTAGAGAATAAGATTTATGAAATGCTTTCTTTCACAAATAACTTTGTGAAGAAAATAGGTGGGGCAAAATTATTATCATGCAATTTACTGATGGGAAAATGGAAAATAGGTGAATTTAAGTGACTTGCCCAGGGTAATGTAATTAATAAATATGACTACTAGTATATGAATCCAGGATCTCCTTCAAATTCAATGCCCTACACCACGCTGCACTACTTTGTAAATTATCAAAAATGGATGGAAAACTTTCAAAGTATATTTACATGTGTGGTGTGTAGCTTTTAAAGAGATTAGTTCTACAAGTTGTACATTTAGGTTTTCTAAATTGTACTTAGTTGCATAAATAAGTAAAATGACAACAACATAATTTAGATAGAGACATTTCCCTGGGCTTTAGAAGAATAAATCTACAAAAACTTGGTTTCATTAAGATTCCTTGCCAATATGCAGCTACATATAACAAATTGCTACCTAAGGAAAATTCAAGGGGTAACATCCAAAAGACCTAGTAGTATAGGTAAAAACAGATCTCATGCTCGGCTATTATCTCTGAAAAGAACTACACAAACACCTGTAACTTCTACTTCTTAATATGATGTCTTTGGTGAACAACAAGCAAGAAAATAGCTGTCTGTAAGAACTGGAAAGTACCACACCTCAATACAGGAAATGCGTATTTCTGTAATTCTTAACACTATGATTTTAATTGAATTTGAACATACTGGTCCTTCCTTCAGAGATGCAAGCACTTCATCCCACAGCTTCTGGTTTGAACAGTCTTGTCTGATCAGACTCTGCTGCTGTGTGGTCAGTTGGAAAGCCTCAACTTTCCCTCCATCTGTCATTCTTCTGGTTTTGGAGCCACTCCCAGGCTCGACTTGACCTATTAAAAATATTGTCAGTAGAAATATTAACATGATAGGTCTAAGCAGTATGATGAAGCAAAAATCTATCAAATATCAGAAACTTCATTTGTGATACAAGTCTAATTATCTAAATAACTATACCTTAGGCAATGGTTCAGTTTCAGCTAAAGGTCAATTATAAGAAATACGTAAAAAAAAAAAAGAATTAGAGATCTACAGAATTTTGGAACTGGCAAGATGTTGCAAGGTCTGTAAAAATCTCTCCTTTTATTTCTAAGGGAAGTGAGACCCAATGGAGTAAAGTCCATAGTCATATGACTAGTGGTAGAGCCAGAATTAGAGCCCAGCCATTTTCTTTCTTATTCGTTTGTGCCTATTAACCATGTACAGTATTTGTGTTTTCAATCACTTTAAAATAAAAAAACAGATTAAAAACACATGGAAAAAATCACTATTTTGACATTATATCCTTAGTCTAAAGCAAAAGCAACACCCTTTCTCTAATCCTTTGATAATCAAAATTGTTTTCTTCTTAGTTTGCATAACTGCTTTACAATGCTTCCAGCAATGATATGACATACCATCAATTGACCTTTTCTGTTTTTCACTGCTTCGTTTGCTTGACCCCTTTACCACAGGTGGCTTTTTGACGTTATCTTTCTTTTCTTTACTTGCCATGGCTTCTTCATAGCCTGGTGGATACTAACAGAACAAAACTGAGTTTTAAATGTGATTTTTTAAAAAGAAGGTTATGAATTCTGGAAGGGAACTAAAAAGTAAAAAAAGAAAATAAGATATTAGAGGGAAAGCTAAATACCCTCATATCAAAAGTCTTCAAAGGGAACAAAGTTACCTAAAACTTTTAAATAATCTGAAGAATTCACAGAAACCATAAAGATAACAAAGTCTCTAATTTTGCTTGAAATAAAAATGTGATTATAAAGAAGAAATGAAGTAAATGTGTCCTAATACACAGTCCAGGTATCTCTGAGGGTGATTAGAACTAAGAGACCAAAGGGCTACTTAATGGTGAGGTGTGGTGACTAAAGGGGAGATCTGGAAACTAGAAGAATGAGTTTGAACATTTTTCAGGGGGGTGTCAGAAGAAAAGAAGGTAGTCTAGAGAAATAAAATCCATTAATTGTAGACTACTAATGGCATCAGATCAAACATACAACACAAAGAACAAAAACATGCAAATGGTTTTTATTATATATCGATAGAATTATTCCACACTGTCTTGAGAATCAATCTAATATGATTCAAGCTTGAGCTGACTCAGTCACAATGTTTCCCTCATTAAGTTGGCATGCTCATAAAAGTCCCAAATTTTACCTTCTAGAATCTAGGGAGTAAAACAGACACTGGAAGAATCCACCTATCACCACCTGAAAGATATCTCAAAATACAAACTTTCAGGAATATTATAGCCAGCTCCCAGAGGTCAGAGTAAAAGATTTCAAGCAGTTGGCAAGAAACTATTCCAGTACTATGCAGTCATAGGATCATACAAGATTTAGCAGCTATGACATAAAGGAGTGTAGAGCTTAGACTATGATATTAAGAAAGTCAAAAGAGCTGAGATGACAACCAAGAATAGCCTACCCAGTTATGTCATAGTATAGTATGTCATACTATAAATCAAAAACTGAGTATAATACTTTAGAGGGAGAAAATGGATGTTCAATGAAATAGAGGACTTCCAAACATTCCTGATGAAAAGACCAGGCATAAATAGAAAATATGACTTTCAAAATACAAGACTCAAAAGAAGCATAAGAAGGTAAGCATGAAAGAGAAATCATGAGGGACTCAATAAGGCTAAACTGTTTACCTTCCTGTATGGGAAGATGATACACTTAGCTTCTGAGTACTTTATCATTTTTAGACCAGTAAGAAAGATTCTACGTAGAAAGGGGGTACAGGAATGAGTCGAATACGTTAAGAGGATGTTTAAAAAAAAACAAACTCAAATGGATAGACAAGAAAGAGGGATGTCATGGGAGAAGGGAGTAGAGGAAGAATGGGGAAAATTATCTCACATGAAAGAAGTGAGCAAAGACGAGTTTTTACAGTGGACAGGAAAATGGTGTGTGTGGGTGGGTGGGGGGGTATGTGTGGTGGTGCAATGTCTGAACCTCACTCACATCTAAATTGGTTTTGCCTAATTAAATATCAGTAACACCAATGAGCTGCCTAAGAAACATTCCCCAGGACCAGATGGATTTACAAGTAAATTCTACCAAACACCGAAAGAACAATTAATCACAATACTACATAAACTATTTGGAAAAAATAGGTAAACAAAGAGTCCTATCAAATTCCTTTTATGACACAAATGTAGTGTTGATACCTAAACCAGGGAAAGCAAAAACAAGAAGAAAACTACAGACCAATTCTCTTAATGAACATTGATGCAAAAATTTTAAACAAAATACTAACACAAGAAGATTACAGCAATACAGCACAAAGATCATACAATATGACCAGGTACAATTTATAACAGGAAATGCAGGACTAGTTCAACATTAGGAAAATTATCAACTTAACTGATGTCAGTAGCAAAAACAACAAAAATAATATGATATCAATGGACAAAAAGCCTTTGACAAAATACAACACCCATTCCTATCAAGAAGCTAAAAAGCACAAGAATCAATGGAACCTTTCTTAAAATGATAAGCAGCATATATCTAAAAATGAGAGCAAGCATGATCTGTAATGGAGATAAACTTGAAGCATTCCTAATAAGATCAGGATGAAACAAAGATGTCTATTATCACTATTATTATTCAATATTGTAGTAGAAATGCTAGCTATAGCAATAAGATGAGAAAAAAATCTTAAGGAATAAAAGTAGGCAATGAAGAAACAAAACTATCACTCTTTGCAGATAATATGATGGCATACTTAGAGAACCCTACAGAATCAACAAAAAAACTAGTTGAAATAATTAACAACTTCAGCAAAGTTGCAGGATATAAGAGATACCCACATAAATAATTTCTATAGCCTACTAACAAAACCCAGAAGAGATAGAAAGAGAAATTCCATTTAAAATAAGTGAAGAAAGGGCAGTTAGGTGGCACAGTGAGTACAGCACTGGCCCTGGAATCAGGAGGACCTGAGATCAAATCCGGCCTCAGACGCTTGACACACTTACTAGCTGTGTGACCTTGGGCAAGCCCCACCCCCCCACTCCAAAAATAAAATAAGTGAAGAAATATAAAATACTTAGGAGTCTACCTGCTGAGACAGATCCAGGGATTATATGAACACAATTACAAAACACTTTTCACAGAAATACAGATCTAAACAATTGGAGAACTATTAATTTCTCACAGGTTGACCAAGTCAATATAGTAAAAATGGCAATTCTACCTAAATTACTTTTTCAGTGCAATAACAAGAAAACTATAAAAGAAAAAAAAGTACCAAATTAATCTAGAAGTACAAAAGATCAAGAATATCAAGAGAATCAATGAAAAAAAATGTGAAGGAAGGTAGCCTAGCAATTCCAGATTTCAAACTATATTACAAAGTGGTAATCTTTAAAACAGTCTAGTATTGACTATGAGAGTGATGGATTTGGGAAATAGATTAGGTACACAGTAGTAAATGGCAATAGTAATCTAAGATTTGATAAACTGAAAGATCTAAGCTTTTGGGATAAAAACTCAACATTTGACAAAAATTGCTTGGAAAACTGGGAAGCAGTTCGGAAGCAAATAGACACAGACTAGTATGTCATACTATAAATCAAAACAAGGCCAAAATGGATAAATGATTAGACATAAAGGGATATATCATAAGTAAATTAAGGGAATATGGAAAAATATGCCCTGTTAGGTCTCTAGATAAGGCAAGAGTTTATGACCAAACAAAAAACAGAGAGAATTACAGGAAGTAAAATAAATAGTCTTGATTATATAAAATTAAAAAGCTTTTGCACAAACTAAAGCAGCCAAAATGAAAAGGAAAACAGGAAATTGGAGAAAAATTTTACAGTAAGTTTCTCTGAGAAAGGTCTAATTTCTCAAATATATAGGGGACTGAGCCAAATTTATAAAAATGGCTCTTACAGTGATTCAGAGCATTTTTTCATGTGACTAAAGATAGTCTTGATTTCTCCTGAAAAGTGCCTGTTCATAAGACCATTTATCCACAGGCACTTTTCAGGAGAAATCAAGGCTATCTTTAGTCACATGAAAAAATGCTCTAAATCACTATTGATTAGAGAAATGTAAATTAAAGAACTCTGAGGTACCACCTCACACCTATCAGATAGCTAACTTGACAGAAAAGGAAAATGACAAATGCTGGAAAGGATGTGGAAAAATTGAAACACTGCACTGTTAGTGGAGTTGTGAACTAGTTGACTCCACTCACTCCAGAAAACAACTTAGAACTACATCCAAAGGGTTATAAAACTATTCATATCCTTTAACCCAGCAATACCACTACTAGGTTGGTATCCCAAAGAGATCAAAGAAAAGGAAAAAGAACCTATTCATACAAACATATTTATGGCAGGTCATTTTGTAGTGGCAAAGAATTAGAAACTGAGGGGATGCCCATCAGCTGCAGAATGGCTGAACAAGTTGTGGTATATAATTGTGATGAAATACTGTTGCGTTATAAGAAATAACAGGCGGGATGGTTTCAGGAAAAACCTGAAGGCTTATATGAACTCAAGGAAAGTGAACAGAACTAGAAGAACATTGTACATATTAACAACAATATTGTAATTATGATTAACTATGACAGACTTAGCTACTCTGATCAAGACAATTCCTCAGAATCCATGATGAAAAATGCTATCCACTTCCAGAGAAAGAACTGATGAACTGTGAAGGAGACTGAAGTATAATTTAACTTTTTAAATTTTTATAGTTTTATTTTGTGTTTTCTTTTGCAACACGGCTAACAAGAAATATGTTTCGCCTAACTTCATGTGTATAAGCAATAACCATATTGCTTGCCTTCTCAAGGAGAGGGTGTGGTAAGAGTGATGAAGAGAATCTGGAGATCAAAATGTTAAAAAAAAAAAAAGCTTGTTTAAAAATTTTTTTTACATTTTTATAATTTACAATTACTTATTTATAAGGAAATATTTAACCAAATAAAGAAAAATGATTTTTAAAAAGATACCAGGGGGACAGTGAGGGAGGACATGTAGCCGAGAATGTGGCAGGAAAACAGGGACTTGCTTGAACTCTCCCCCAAATCCCCCCAAGCACTTGTAAAAAATGACTCTAAACAAATTCTAGAGCTACAGAACCCACAAAATGACAGAGTGAAACAAGTCTCCATGAGGGCCTGGATGGTTGCTGGGAAAGGTCTATCACACCATGCTGGGAGTGGAGTGTGGCCCAGCATGGGCTGTGCCAGGACACACCAGGCCGGAGAAGACTAGGCTGAGCAACCTTCAGGGCCCTGAATCACTGAGCTGCGGCAGTTACCAGACTTCTCAACCCACAAACACCAAAGACAACACAGCAGGTCAGGGGGAAAACTGTTGGACGTGGTTGAGTGAAGGGCACAGTCCAGCCCTGGGGCTGTGGCCGCTGCTGCTGTGGCTGTTGCTTCTGGAGCTCCAGGCCCACAGATCGTGGGGGAATCAAGTGGCTGATCAGAGTGGGAGTACATGGATCTCTTTACTGGCGCTGAGGCAGGGTTCTCTTGCTTTGCCCTGCTTGGATCTGGGTTGCAGTCCTGGTTGGCAGTCCTTGGGGGAGGAGGAGCACTGGGGTGGCAGAGCTTGTGGCGGCTGTGGAGAGGGAGTCCTCCTGGTAGTTACGTGGCAAAAAGGCGTGCCTGCACTCACAGACCAGAGCACAGGCCAGGAGAGGAGTATCATACCACCTCAGAATAGAAGTAGCTCTGAAAACAGCAGTGCAAGGCCCCTGAAGTTTGGGACAGAGCACTCTTCACTCTGAAAGCAGTCATACCCTGACAAAGAGCTCAAAAGTCAAGTAACTGGTTGGAAAAATGAGCAGGCAATATAAAAGGACTCAAGACTACAGAATCTTACTTTGGTGACAAAGAAAAACACAACACACAGCCAGGAGAAGTCAACAAAGTCAAAGTTCTTACATCAAAAGCCTCTAAGAAAAATATGAATTGGTCTCAGGCCATGGAAGAGCTCAAAAAGGATTTGGTAAATCAAGGAAGAGAAGTGGAAGAAAAACTGGGAAGAGAAATGAGAGCAATGCAAGAAAATCATGAAAAACAAGTCCAAGACTTGGAAAGAGACCCCCAAAAAATACTGAAGAAAGTAACACCTTAAAAAACAGACTAACCCAAATGGCAAAAGAGGTCCAAAAAATCAATGAGGAGAAGAATGCCTTAAAAGGCAGAATTAGCCAAATTCAAAAGGAGGTCCAAAAGCTCACTGAAGAAAATACTGCCTTAAAAATTAGAATGGAGCAAGTGGAAGCTAGTGACTTTATGAGAAATCAAGATATAAAACAGAACCAAAAGAATGAAAAAAAAGGAAGACAATATGAAATGTCTCATTGGAAAAACCACTGACCTGGAGAATAGATCCCGGAGAGATAATTTTAAAATTACTGGACTACCTGAAAGCCATGATCAAAAAAAGAGCCTAGACATCATCTTTCAAGAAATTATCAAGGAGAGCTGCCCTGATATTCTAGAACCAGAGGGTAAAAAGGAAACTGAAGGAATCCACCAACTGCCTCTTGAAAAAGATCCCCAAAAGAAACCTCCTAGGAATGTTGTTGCCAAATTCCAGAGTTCTCAGGTTAAGGAGAAAATATTGCAAGCAGCTAGACAGAAACAATATGAGTATTGTGGAAACACAAGATCTAGCAGCTTTTATATTAAGGGATTGAAGAGCTTGGAATATGATATTCTGTAGGTCAAAGGAGCTAGGATTAAAACCAAGAATCACCTACCCAGCAAAACTGAGTATAATACTTCAGGGCAAAATACTGACTTTCAATGAAATAGAGGACTTTTAAGCATTCTTGATGAAACAACCAGAGCTGAATAGAAAATCTGACTGTCAAATACAAGAATCAAGATGAGCATGAAAAGGTAAACAGGAAAGAGAAATCATAAGAGAGTTACTAAAGTTGAACTAATGTTTATATTCCTACATGGAAAGATGATATTTGTAACTAATGAGACCTTTGTCAGTATTAGGGTAGTTGAAGGGAATATACATATACATACAGACATACATATATATAAATAAATATATATATATGTATGTACACACACACACATACACACACACATATATATATATACACACACATACACACACACACACAGAGGGCACAGGGTGAGTTGAATATGAATAGATATCTAAAAAGATAAAATTAAGGGGTGAGAGAGGAAAATATTGGGAGGAGAAAGGGAGAGATAGAATGGGGTAAATTATCTCACATAAAAGTAGCAAGAAAAAGCTGTTATAATGGAAGGAAAGAGGGGGTAGGTGAAAGGCAATGAATGAACCTTGCTCTCATTGGAGTTGGTTTAAGGACGGAATAACATATACATTCAATTGGGTATCTTACCCTACAGGAAAGTAGGGGGGGAAGCTGGGATGTGATGGGGGAGATGATAGAAGGGAGGGCAGAGGGGCAAGTTAGGTGGCACAGTGAGTAGAACACCGGCCCTGGAGGTGCCAAGTTCAAATCCAGTCTCAGACACCTGACACACTTACTAGCTGTGTGAGCAAGTCACTGAACCCCAATTGCCCTGCCTTCCCCCCCTCCAAAAAAAAGAGAAGGGAGGGCAGATTTGGGGAGGAGGTAGTCAAAAGGAAACACTTTTGAAAAGGGACAGGGTCAAAGGAAAAAATTGAATAAAGGCAGACAGGATAGGATGGAGGGAAATACAGTTAGTCTTTTACAACATGACTATTATGGAAACGTTTTGTATAACAATATATGTATAACCTATATTGAATTGCTTGCCTTCTCAAGGAGGGTGTGTGGGAAGGGAAGAAGGGAGAGAATTTGGAACTCAAAGTTCTAAAAAATGTTAAAAAAAATTGTTTTTACTTGCAACTGGGAAATAAGATATACAGGCAATGGGGTATAGAAGCCTATCTTGCCCTATGAGAAAATAAGGGGAAAAGGGATAGGGGGAGGAGAGGGGTGAGAGAAGGGAGGGCAGACTAGAGGAAGGGGCAACCAGAATACATGCCATCTTGGGGTGGGGGGAAGGTAGAGATAGGGAGGAAATTTGTAACTCAAAATCTTACGGAAATGAATGTTGAAAACTAAAAATAAATTAAGAAAAGAAGAAAAAACAGACACTAGGAGAATTGTCTAGCACAGTCCCAGTGTAATAAACAACAAAGTAGGACAGAAGATAGTTTCTGAAACTGGCTTTTTTTCTATATTATTTTTTTTTTAAAAAAAGAAGAAAAAGTAACAGTTACTCTACAAGGCAAATGTTTTAATATATCTAATTCCAATGACTATTTTAACTGTTTTTGAAAATGAAAACAGTGTGCAATTTTGTGAACAGTTGGAATTTTTTAAGAAATTGGATTTACATTAAAAAATACACATATTCACTTGCTTGGATAATTAAATACTTGTCCAAAGTCCAGCCCCAACACATATATTAAGGAACAGAACCAAGGAGGAATGACAAGCTGGTCATCCTTACTGGGGATTCAACTGCAGAGAATGGCAGGTCGAAAGTAAAACCATACTCTGCGGATAGCATCAGGGACAAAGTCTAGGTTATGTGAGAAGTGCGGGAGAGGACAGGGAGGAGAGGAGAAGATGGGAGGGCATGCAGAGTCATATGCATTAACTACACCTAAAACCAAACAAATCAAGAACCAAGGTCTTGTGAGTTATCATATAACAAACATGAGGAAGAGGAAAAATAAAACAAAAAATTCCAAAGGTGAATTTGCAGGGAAGCAGATACATGGAGAAGAAAGAAGAGGCATGAAGGAAAAGGGAGAGGCAGAAAGCAGACAGACTCAATCTGGTCAAAATCCTCTCCCAGAGGCACCCTCTCGTCTTACCAGGGAAAATTTCCATTTGGGGACTCCTACCCTTAGGATACCTTAAACTCCTTTCCTTCAAATTCCTTGATATTTACATCCCTAAATACTGGAAACATCTGACCCTTTACTAGAGAACTTTGCTCCTCTGTTCCCAATAGGACTGTCCTTTTACTTTTTTTATTTACTTATTTTTAAATATAATCTAACTTTTTGAGTTTTAAAGACCCTCTCTCCAACCTATGCCTCCCTTACCCCTTGAGAAGGCAAACAACATGGTATTGATTATATACATGGAGTCGCATAAACATTTCCATATTAGCTATGCTATAAAAGAAAACACAAAATAAGAAAAATGAAGAAAGTATGCTTCAATCTACACTTGGAACTCGTTAGTTTTCTCTCTGGAGATGGACGGCATTTTTCATCATGGGTCCTTTAGGACTGTCTTGGCTCACTGTCTTGATCAGAGTGGCTGAGTCTTTCAAAGTTGATTATCTTTACAATAATGCTGTCACTATGTACAATGTTGCCCTGGTTCTGTTTCCTTCACTTTGCATCAGTTCATTTAAGTCTTCCCAAGTTTTTGTGAAACCATTCCCCTTATTTCTTATAGCACAACAGTATTCCTCCACAATCATACACCACAATTTATCCAGCCATTCCCAGGACTAATAGTCTTAGACTAAATTCCTACTCCTGGTACACAATCTTTCCTGCCTTTGTTCCCAAAGGCATTCCTCTACTTCTGTCACCAAGCTCCTTCACAATTTCCTCCTCATGATCACAGCCCAAACCACCTCACTGGGTCACGATTAGTGCTTAATAATCATGTAAAAGGTATAACACACACGCGTGCACACACACACACACACACACTTTTAAAAAGGTGAAGTCTGTAAATACAATCTGACCTGAACACTTAGACGCAGATTCTTTGACCGTTCTATTCCTTCCGCTGTCCAAGGTGCAGGTTCAACATCATCCCTTCGCAGAAGATAGCGCCAAACCAAGAATCCACATTTTCCAATTTCTGGCCAGTATTTCACCACCTAAATCACATAAGAGCCTAGGACTTTTTATAATGTTTGCCACATTAGTTGTTCAAATTTAAGAAGGGGGAAATGACTTGCCAAAATCCATTTTCTCATTTTAGGAGGCAGTCATTATTTTATAAAATATGTACAAACTAACACAAATATTAAAAAGGAGTAATGAGAAAAATTATTTTGTTGAATAAAATCCTTTTACATAACTGTTTAACTTTATTCTTGTCACCATTTTAATAGAAAATGTATCTATTTTGCCAAAATAGATACATTTTGAATATAAAGTGATGAGTACATAAGACTTTAACACTATAAAACTTTTTCTTTGAACTAACTCTTTAGCTTTACTGTCTTTATTATTTTACTATAAGATGTATCTACTTTGTTAAAATAGATACATTTTGAGTATATAGTGAAGAGTATACAAGTGATTTAGGGTAGAATATTACATAGTATGTATATATTGGAAAAAAATGATTAAAGTCAATTTCCCAGAATATTAAAAAAAACTCAAAGCGCACACACACATTAAGCAAAGGATTTATGTCTATTTTAAACTAGGACTAATAAGCACAATTAGTTCTGGAAATCTTCATAAATCTGTAGCTTTTTCTTTCACTTCCAGAATTGATGCTACCTTGTGTTCATGCTGAAAAGAAAACTAATTATAATAAAAATAAAATTCTTCAAAATTGCAGTTATTACACTTGTTACTCTTTTAAAATACAAAAAATATATGCAGTTTAGGAAACATAAGCTCCACTACTGTCCCCATTCCAAACACGGTAAATCTGTTTAAAAACCTCACCATGCTATTATAATTAAAGTAGTCATGCTTATTGTATGCTAGTACTTTTTGAAAAGTTCGCTCTGCATTCATTTATTACACTTCTTGAAATTTCCAAAAGGGATATAAGTAAGTTCCCAGAAGAAATGACATTTTGCTACTTTTAGTTTTTTCTCTAGTGTTTCTGTAATAGCAGGCTGGGGACAGTAGCCAGAATGCTGTTTTAATGAACAAAACAATATCATGTTAGATAGAGCACCTTGTAAATTCCATCATATCTGTTGCCTTCCTCAGGAGCATATTTGCTGATCCTTCGTCCTTTTGCACTGCGTATCACTCGAACTGGCTTACCGGCTCTCCAATTCTTTGATTCTCCTCCATTTTTATTATCCAATGGAGCATCACAGTTTAGGGCTAATGCCCTAAGGGAAATATAAAGAAGTCTTCTTCATACCATATAATCATGCTTCCAACAGTACATGATGATATATCATTAGCCAAATTAAAAGGTGAATTTTGCCTTACCTGATGGCTTAGATTCTATGATTCCTTCCATATTATTCCAGATATTAGGATTATGCTTTCCCCAACCAGCAGAGAAGACAGAGAAATCAGTTTTCTGATGCCATCCCCAAAGCCAGGGGAGTGGTTCCCAGAGAGCCTGTGGGTTCTTCTGAAAGTAGTAACATCTGTGCCATGTATAATAGAAAACAACTGGAAACACATGGAATTTTTTTCTTAAAATAATTTGTGTTGGGAGAATGGGGAACCTTGGAAAACTAAAGCAAGCAAACCACTTTTCAGTTATGGGATTTTATTCAAGTTATTATTTGATTGGGGAAGAGGGGATTGTTGGAATAACGTGGAAAGAATTCTGGAAAACCAGATTTATCAAATAAGGCAAAACTGAACTTTCTAAGCTTCCTTTCCACATTATTCCAGACAATAGAGACTTCTAAAGCAATGTTTGTTAGAAAAGACTAAAGCCAAATAAGACTTATTTAAGAATAACTTCCTAAAAAGGCCTTCAGCAAAAGGATGCAAATGAATGTAACTTAAGCACCCAGATGAAAATTAAAGAAGCTCAAGAGCTTTGGGAGATCTAGACATTGACAATCCACAAACATGATATGGGGAAGGTGGTACATTTTGTAAAAGAAGTATTTGATTAGATGATCAAAACTTCCTTAATAGATTGACTAGTAAGGAAGCAATGAAAATTTTTAGCTTCTAAAAGACCTTTAAAGAGTTTATTAGTTTTAAGTACAATTAACTAGAAGTTTTTTAGATTTCTTTTTTACTCCCCTAATCTATAAGAACATCTCTATTTCTTGATTTTAGAGAAAAGATAAAATTGAGAAGATTAAATTCTAAGGAGGAAAAAGTAGCTTAAAAACAAGTACACACCAGAGTTAACTTTGGACGAAGAAAGAGGAACATATCTTTCTTACATAGGACATGGTCCTATATTTGCTAACATGAAAGATGTGAATATTCAAACTGGATCAATAACAACGGAATTATAGTTTCAAAGTAGAACAAGGTAAGGAGCTATTTTGCCTTTAATCGTATCTACACCAGTCTTAGTAGCTAACAAAGCAGGCCAACTTAGTGGTCCTCTGAAGCTGTTATAAAATACTGATCCATAGACTATGGTATATGAATGTGTACTTCAGAAAAGAAAGCTTTCCAACCTTGGGCTAACACTGAGCCTTGTTTTTACAATATAAGAATTTCAAGGGACAAAATTACTTAAAAGTAGGACAAAGTAGAGAACCCTCTATGCTTCACTGAATCGTCTTTGTATAGAGACTAGTAACTACACTGCTGCAAGTCCATCAGATTTTATATATTCTTTTTAACATAATACCTAAGCATCAAGATTCCTGAGGAACTTCCATGAAGAGATGAACTCTATAGCTGAAGAAGAATTTATACACCCTGCTTCAAATTAAGTTTAAAAAAATGTTGGCACCTAATACCTAACAAATTATCATTAAGTCTATGCTTATTTCTCTGCATAAGAAAAATTCTGACACATTTATTAGTTGAAAAGGACCAAGGAAATGATTCACTAAAAAAAGACAAGGGTCCGTCCATGTAAAGAAGTATTTAAATTTATCTGTTCTGTGATGATTACCAACTTTCAATTCTTCTCATCTGAAAAATTATCTTCAGTTCTGATATGCCCGATAGTATGATGTATTCTAATTTTCTTGAAATATTGATAGGTAACATAAGTATAATCTTGATGATTACAACTCTGAAAGCGTATTTTTCTTAAATGACTGGTTCATCTCATGTACCTGGCAGCTACAAAATTTTTCCTTTGCCAATTAAATGGTATCACTGAGTTAAATATTCTATTTTTTCATATTACTTGAAATTGTTTTATAATCTTAAAATAAGTGCCGATTTCTCACCCATTATTTCAAGGGAGTTGGAGTAGAAAAAGAATATATAAACCAGCAGTCAAATATGTTTTTTCCACTGCTTGGGTTGTTGCGGTAATGGTGCCTCAGCCATCTATCTTTTCCATTGCTTTTTGACAGTAGAGGGCAGTAATGGTAATAACAATAGAGTCAACTAGGGTCATAGCTTTATTTATTATTAGACCTTTTACAGTAGGGAGCTAGAGAGAAAGAGGCAGTCAGAATGCAAACTTCGCAATGATTATTGACTATGGATGCAAAATATGTTCAAGATTAGCCCTGGTCCAATGTCCAAAGACAAGGTCCTATAGGTCAGACAAAGCTTAAACTGGAAGACAAAACACCAGCAAGCTGGACCAGATTATCTTTGAGATCTCTTCCAAAAATCCAAAATTGGGATATGTTTAGATTTGTTCTCCAAGTTCATGAATATGAACCACAGAGGTCAATATTCTAATCATATAAAATCCTAGAAAGTTGAAATGTTCAGATTGATGACTGTCTTAAATTTTTAATTTTGTATTAATTTCTGGCTAGCTATTTTAAATATATTTTGTGGTAAACTAGACATTAAACTTATTTTGTCACCTATGGAACTTGAGAAGAACTTAAAGTATTACAAATGATGGTTTTTAATAAGAGATTTGTAGTAATCAAGTAAAATGATCTTCCTACAATATGTTTGAGGAAAAGAAGGTGCGCTTTTCTGAAACTTTAAACACAAATCTTAGGGAAATGTCTATGAAGATAAATGTTCAAAAAGGATTTAAAACATGCAAAAACAAAACTAAAACCCTCCATGGAAACACTCCCAACACTGAAAAAAAGATTATTTTGGCTAAGGAGGTGTTGTATAGGAAAAAAAAAAAAAGAAGAAAGAAAAAATGAATGTAGGCTCAAACTCCTGCTTCAGAAATACCACCCCTAGCAGATTTTTCCTGTGTCCTTGGCTGGTTTGGAAAAAATACAACCTTATTGTCTGGAATAATGTGGAAGGAATACCTGGAAGGAGTACAGGTTCTATATAATCTGACATATAAATCTTTGAAATTATGTTGATATAATAATCAATAACAAGGGAACAAACTGTGATAATTCTAAGCCAAGAAATATAATTATTGAAAAGTGGTTAACAATTTGGCTTTTGCTCAGTTAGAAGATATGTAATAGACAAAATAATTTTCAACCTTATTTCTGTATTTATGATAAAAATTCTCATAGAATCACTTAATACTAAAACACTAAATGACAATGCAGTAATTTACACATTTTGCCAAAGTATTTACTATATCTAATATTTATACTAATATTGGAATGAAAACATCAAATATAAATCAAATAATTAAAATCCATTAAATATACTGTTACCAAGTACACTAGCACCTACTAAAAATACTATTTTCTATAGATTGAGTCAGCTAGTAACAAAATAGTTATAGTCTATTATGTACAAGTATGTTCAGACATTACATTCAATAGGGGTAGTACGGAGGACCCTTTTATATTAAGATTCTCCCTAGACCAATGATTTCATAGATCTACCATATCCCTACAAAAAGAACATTATTATGTGGCAATTTTACTTAACGAAAAGTCCCACTGCATTAGAATGAGGTTTCAGTTTAACATACAAAATTATATGGAACAACCTAGGTAACTATAGTTTGTTGCATCCATGTCCATAAATATTATCCTACTTCACAGATTAATAAGCCTGCATTGTAAAACTGTAATACCGCTACTCATATACATTTTTAAAGTAAATTTAAATTTAATGGAATGTACGTTTAACTTCTTTGGTGTTTTTATTTCTGCAGCATTTACATATCCAAGAGTAATAAGAACTACTGGGTTCCAAATTATTTCACTTTAAAAATATAATGTAAAACCTTCAAGGAACTTAAAAATATTTCCATGTGCTTTAATTTCATCATTTTTTTTATAATACAAGAAGCAGAGGGAGATAGCTGAAAATCAACTTAATGGAGACAATACAAAATGAAGATTCTTGTCTGTGGTTCCACAATGAGGCAATGTCTCAGTAAGGACTAAGTACCAGTACATTCTCCCAGTAGACTGTATGAGGGCAGGGACTACATGATTTTATCTGAGTTTTCCTAGCACCTAACGCAGCAAGTTACTTAATTTTTTTTATTTTAGTTGGAAACACAATTTCATATTCTTTCCATTAGTCTGTTATGCATGATGAGGTTATATTAGAATTCATTTTCACAAAAGTTAAAATCTGAATGTCTTAAAAGTATACAAAGTCTCTTTACCTGTTCATGTTTGTTAATGTTTGATCAAATGAATGTTCTCCAATCCTTTTATTACCAGAAAGATCTCTGCCACCACTTCCAGTATAAGTGAATTCATCGCCTCGGTCCTGTGAGAGAATTATGCTTCCATTACAAATGATCTAATTAAAATAATGTCTAAACTTAAAAAAAAATTCACCTGGTTCTCTCTTGCTAAAACCTGAACATTTATCTATCTGGATAGAATGTTATTTAATGTATGAAATGATGGCAGAATTTAAACTGAACTCCAAGTTACACCTTGGCTAATCCAACTTCACTCTTCCCAACCTTAAAAATACAATTTTCAAATGTGGCTGTTTTCAAGACAGCATGAAGGGAGGGGAGGAGCTAATTGAGATTTTACTTTTTAAAATTCAATATTAATTTACTTTTAAATTTAACAATTAAAGACTGAAGATACACAATATTGGCATTTGGAAAATTCAGCCTGAAATGTATTTTTAAATGCTGTCTCATAATACTAAAACTTTATACTAAAACTTCAGTAATATAGAAGAGTCGGTCATATATAAAAATCAGACAGGCAAACATTTATCCACATCCTCTTTCCACTGTTCTTAATGTTCAGATTTTATATCATTTCTTATGGGACTTATGTTTTTGCTACAGATGAAATGCAAAGTTGAGAAAGAATCAGAAAATCAGATACAGTATCAAGTTTATGTTGAACATGGAAAATAAGACAAAAGACTGACATACAGAAATCTGGATTTTGGTTTTCTTTTATAATAACTTTTAAAAGAAATTACAAACCTGTGATTTTACTGGTTTGGAAAATTTTCCAGCATAGAAACTCCCTCCAGTGAAGCATATGAGCAATTGCTCTCTTACTTAAAGAGTTGCCTAAGCCACAGAAAAGTCCATTGACCTGACTTTTGGCCTACAGTCATAATGTAGCTCACAGGTAGGATATGAAACCAGGGCTTCCTAACTCCAAGTTTGGCCTCCATATGCTAAACTAACTTGCTTCTTTTTATAGTAATTAATCTTCTTAAAATGGATGTTAGTTCTATATTAAAAATTATTTGTTGTTATATAAAGGAGCATTTGTCCTAAAACTATAAAAGAAGATTGCTATAATCTAACCAAATCATCCAAACAATGCACCTTGTTGAACATGGTGATATCTCAATCATTTCAGACTGTATTTCCAAGGTGCTACGATTTTTTTGATGTAGATTTCTTGTTTATGACTGGACTTGTTAATTCATTTAACCAAACATTTAACATTGCACTGGACTGTGGAGGGATGGGGCGAGGGAGGAGTAAAAATCTAGATAAGAACTGGTTTTTGTTTTCACAAAGAATGTACAGTCTGGTTGGTTGATAGGACATCATGAAATAGTGTAAGAAATAGTTTCAAAATAAAGGGTATATGAAGTCAGAACAGGTAGCTAGGTGGCACAGTGGGTAGGATGATGACCCTGGAGTCAGGAAGGCCTGAGTTCAAATCCAGTCTCAGATACTACTAGCTGTGTGCCCCTAGGCAAGTCACTTAACCCTATTTGCCTCATTTTCATCATGTATGACGAGGTGGAGAAGGAAATGACAAACCACTTTAGCAACTTTGCCAAAAACTCCCAAATGAGGTTGCAAAGAGTTGGACGTGACTGAAATGATTGAACAACAAAAATGAAGTCAAGGGAAAAGCGAAAGCCACACACTCCAGACGGTATCTGAATGGGTTTTAAAGGACATATAGTAAATTAGGCAAAGAAGAGAAGGGCCTGAGAATAGAGTACAATGTATGCAAAGGCAGGGTGATGGATACAGCACATTTATGTCACAAAGCAGGACAGTCTGGCCTGGGCACAGCATGGTGGAGATTCACTTAAGTTCAGATTCATCGAAGTCTAGATTGAGGAAGTCCCTTCTATGCCTAAATTTTACCAGATCTGTTGGTATGAAAAATTAGTCTAGCAGTAGGATGAACTCTAGTGAGCACGAAGGTGAAAACTGCTGTGCTGGTACAGGTTTGTCTAATAAGCGCAGGCATTGAGAGTGAAAGGGAAATAGATTTAATTTAGAAAACACATATAAAGAAGTACCTGCTGGGTGCAGAGCCAAGATGGCGGCTGGAAAGCAGGGACTTGCTTAAGCTCCCCACCCAGGTCCCTCCAAACACCTATAAAAATGGCTCTGAACAAATTCTAGAGACGCAGAACCCATGAAATAGCTGAAGGAAACAGGGCTCCAGCCCAGGACAGTCTGGACAATCACTGGGAAGGATCTATCACACAGAGCTAGGAGCGGAGTGGAGCAGAGTCCAGCGTGGGCTGTGCCCAGACCAACCAGACTGGGAGCCAGGCAGAACAGGCCCTAGCACCCTGAATCAGTGAACTGTGGCAGTTAGCAGACTTCTCAAACCACAAACACCAAAGACAACAGCACAGGTTAGTGGGAAAAACTGCAGGGACAGAGTGAAAGGAGTTCAGGGTCAGCCACACCCCTGGGGCGGTAGAGGTAGTGCAGCTCTGAGGCTGCTTCCACAGCTACAGCTGCAGTTGCCTCTGGCCCCAGGCCCACCCTGTGGGAGGAATTAAGTGGCAGATTAGAGAAAGAGTGCAAAGCCTGCTTTGCCCTGCCTGGATCTGGGCCGCAATCCTGGTTGGCAGTTCTTGGGGGAGAAGGAGCGCTGGTGTGGCAGAACTTGCTGTGTAGAAGTAGCTCTGAAAACAGCACTGCAGCCCCTCAAGCTTGGAACAAAGTACTCACTACTCTACAAGCAGTCAAACCTTTACGAAAAGCTCAAGGGTCAAGTAGTTGGCTGGGAACATGAACAGGCAGCAAAAACACACTCAGATTCAGACTCAGACTTTGGAATCTTTCTTTGGTGACAAAGAAGACCAAAACATACAGCCTAAAGAAGTCAACAATGTCAAAGAGCCTACATCAAAAGCCTCCAAGAAAAACATGAAATGGTCTCAGGACATGGAAGAGCTCAAAAAGGATTTGGAAAAGCAAGTAAGAGAAGGAGAGGAAAAACTGGGAAGAGAAATGAGAGTGGTGTGAGAAAATCTTGAAAAACAAGTCAATGACTTGCTAAAGGAGACCCAAAAGAATACTGAAGAAAATAACACCTTAAAAAATAGACTAACCCAAATGGCAAAAGAGCTCCAAAAAGCCAATGAGGAGAAGAATGCCTTGGAAGGCAGAATTAGCCAAATGGAAAAGGAGGTCCAAAAGACCACTGAAGAAAATATTATCTTAAAAATTAGACTGGAGCAAGTGGAAGCTAGTGACTTTATGAGAAATCAAGATATTATAAAACAGAACCAAAGGAATGAAAAAATGGAAGACAATGTGAAATATCTCATTGGAAAGACCACTGACCTGGAAAATAGATCCAGGAGAGAGAATTTAAAAATTACTGGACTACCTGAAAGCCATGATCAAAAAAAGAGCCTAGATATCATCTTTCAAGAAATTATCAAGGAAAACGGCCCTGATATTCTAGAGCCAGAGGGTAAAATAGAAATTGAAAGAATCCACAGATCGCCTCCTCAAAAAGATCCCAAAAAGAAAACTCCTAGGAATATTGTCACCAAATTCCAGAGCTCCCAGATCAAGGAGAAAATGCTGCAAGCAGCCAGAAAGAAACAATTTGAGTATTGTGGAAAAACAATCAGGATAACACAGGATCTAGCAGCTTCCACAGTGAGGGACCGAAGGGCTTGGAATACGATATTCCGGAGGCCGATGGAGCTAGGATTAAAACCAAGAATCACCTACCCAGCAAAACTGAGTATCATGCTCCAAGGCACAATATGGACTTTCAACAAAATAGAGGACTTTCAGGCTTTCTCAGTGAAAAGACCAGAGCTGAAGAGAAAATATGACTTTCAAACACAAGAATCAAGAGAAGCATGAAAAGGTAAACAAGAAAGAGAAATCATAAGGGACTTACTAAAGTTGAACTGTTTTGTTTACATTCCTACATGGAAAGATGATGTGTATGATTCACGAGACCTCGGTATTAGGGTAGCTGAAGGGAATACACATATACATATATATGGTTGTGTTTATACACACACACACACACACACACACACACACACACACACGGCGCAGGGTGAGTTGAATATGAAGGGATGACATCTTAAAAAAATCAAATTAAGGGATGAGAGATGGAAGGAAGAGATAGAATAGGGTAAATTATCTCACATAAAAGTGACAAGAAAAAGAAGTTCTGTAGGAAGGGAAGAGGGGGCAGGTGAGGGGGAATGAGTGAATCTTGCTCTCATCAGATTTGACTTGAGGAGGGAATAACATACACACTCAATTGGGTATCTTATCCTACAGGAAAGGAGGAGGAAGAGGATAAAAAAGAGGGGGATGATAGAAGGGAGGGCAGATAGGGGGAGGAGGTAACCAAAAGCAAACACTTTTGAAAAGGGACAGGGTCAAGGGAGAAAACTGAATAAAGGGGGACAGGATAGAAGGGAGCAAAATATAGTTAGTCTTTCACAACATGAGTATTGTGGAAGTGTTTTATATAAGGATACATGTATGGCCTATATTGAATTGCTTGCCTTCTTAGGGAGGGTGGGTGGGGAGGGAAGAGGGGAGAGAATTTGGAACTCAAAGTTTTAAAGTTTTAAAACTTTAAAGTTTAAAAGCACATGTTAAAAAAAAAAGTTGTTTTTGCATGCAACTGGGAAATAACATAGTAAGGGAAAAGGGGATGGAGGTAGTGGGGTGACAGAAGGGAGGGCTGACTGGGGAATGGGGCAATCAGAATATATGCCATCTTGCGGTAGGGGGAGGGTAGAAATGGTGAGAAAATCTGTAATTCAAAATCTTGTGGAAATCAATGCTGAAAACTAAAAATATTAAATAAAAAAAGGACGTACCTGCCGCATTCAAGGCACTGAGCAAGGTGGGGGGAGGAATGAAAAAATCAAAACAAACTCACTTTTAACCTTAAGGAACTTATTACATAGCATGAGATGCCATGGACATGGAATCAGGTGGATACGCAAATTATGTACAGTCACAGCACTCTGCACCCCTCTTTTGCTCTCAGAATCACACAGTTAGAGCTAGAAGGGTCCTTAGAAGCCATGTAGTATAATCCCCTCAATTTACAACGTAAAAACTCAAGTCCACAAAGGTTAAAAGTGACTTATCCAAGGATACCCCACTATCAAGTGGCAAAGTCGGGGGTCTGGAACCAGATCCACTGATTCCAAACACAGCATATTTTCCACTGTAGAACAATTTTCCATTTTGCTACAGAAGAGGTGACTTGCCCCAAAAACAAAAGTAGTAAGTGGCAGAAGGAGAGGTTAAACTCGGGTCCTCTGACTCCAAATCCAGGGCCCTCTACTGTCCCATGCATGTACTTATTCATTCTGCGCTGTATCTTAGTAATTTTCAGGTAACTCATCTTCCCATTAGAATATTTTGCTTCTTGAGTGCTGATATAGTATCTTATTTCATTTCCGAGTCCCTGTTACATATACATAGCACAGTACCTAGACATTTATTAAGTATTTGTTGAATTAAATTATTTTCTGAAGAGAAACAGCATACCAGGGAATTTCCTCTTCATAGGACAAGCACTCCAATTGTGGGGATTCTACTAAGTAACAATATCTCAAATATAATTTAGAATAGTAATCAACCAAGATAATACAGATTAGAGGTATTAGCCACAGGCCTGAACACTCTAGAGTGTGGGCTAAACCAGATTAAAATGTAACTAGGAAATATTTAACAAAAACAATAAAATACCATAAAACAGAGATAACATTTTATTTTAAAACTAAGTCAATATGTGAGCCACAGGGATCCTCATGTACATTTAGGTATTACTGCTGCTTCATGGGGCAGCTAAGTGGCACAACGCACAGAGTGCTGGGCCTGGATCAGGAAGACTCCTCTTCCTGAGTTCAAATGTGGCCTTAGACATTTACTTGTTGTGTGACCCTGGGCAAGTCACTTAACCCTGCTTGCCTCAGTTTCCTCATCTGGAAAAGGAGCTGGAGAAGGAAATGATAAACCACTTCAGGGATTATCTGAATTATCTCATTATCTTTGTCAAAAATATCCCAAATGGAGTCGGACACGACTGAAACAAATGAACAACAAAGCCACTTCATGAAGTAACACAGTGTTCTTGTCTAACAATGCATGCAACATTTCACATGTGTAGCAGGCTCAAGTTTATTTTCTAACATTCAAAAATTTTAAATTTAAATTCAAAAAATTATATTTATATCAACAGAAATCTATTTCTCTCCCTCTGACTTCCCGACCTATTAAAAAATGTCCACGCATAATCAAAACACATTCCCCCAGCGGCTATACGTAAATGTGTGTATGCATGTATGTATGCATGTGTGTGCACACACAAGCACAGGCTCAAGTATCTGCGTTTCTTATTCTTTTCCCTAAATTCTTCATCTCTCTGTAATGGATAGCATATTTCATCACTGGTTGTCCATTACCAAGAATGGTCACTGTGCTGACCACAGTTTTAGAGTTTTCAAAATTGTTCGTTTTTAAAGTATTGTCACTTTCCTAGCCAGTAGTAGGTCTGTATCCCAAAAGAGATTAAAAAAAACTAAAACAAAATGGAAAAGGACCTATATGTACAGAAATATTTATAGCAGCTCTTTTCTGATAGCAGGGAGTTGGAAATCAGGAGGATGGATGCCCATCAACTGGGGAATGTCTGAACAAACTGTTAAATGATTAAGATGGAATACTATTGTGCTATAAGAAAAGATGAGCAGGATGCTCTCAGAGAAACCTGGAAAGATTTGCATGAGCTGATGCAAAGTGAAATGTACTGTGTACAAAGTAACAGCAATATTGTAAGATGATCAGCTGTGAATGACTTAGCTATTCTCAGCAACTCAATGACCCAAGACAACTCTGAAGGACTTATGATGAAAAATAAGAACTGATGATGTCTGAATACAGATCGAAGTATACTTTTCTTTATTTTTCTTGAGGGTTTTTTTTGGGTCTATGTTTTCTTTCAAACATGACTAATATTTTGCATGGGTACACATGTATAACCTTTATTGAACTGCTAGCCTTCTTAATGACAGGGATGAGGAAGGAGGGAGAGAATTTGGAACTCAAAGTCCTAAAAACGAATATTAAAAATTGTTTTTATATGTAATTGGGGAAAAATAAAATAATAAATTTAAAAAAATAAAAATAAAAGATAAGAGTTTTCATTGTATAAATTACTGTCCTTGCTCTATTTAAAAAAAAAAAGTTTACAAAAATCTTCAAAATTATTCAGTTTTAAAATACTGATCTTAGTATAAATTAATCTTCTGATTCTGCCTATTTCACTCTGTATCAGTTTGTGTAAGTCCTTTCATGTCTTTGAAATCATCTATTTCCTCATTTCTTATACCATAATATAGCATATTGATTAATATACCACAATTTATTCGGCTATTCTTCAACTACCGGACATCCTCTTATTTTCCAATTTTCTGCCACCTCAAAAAGGGTGCTACAAATATTTTTGTATATAAAAGACCTTTTCTTCTTTCTTTCATCTCTTTTGGGTACTGGCCTAGAATTAGCAGAGGTGGGTTAAAGGCAGAGGCGTGCTAGAGTTAGTGCCATAGAGCAAAGAGCCAAAAGTTAAATTTTCATGTGAAGATTACACTTTGAAAACGGACAAACACTGAAAATCAGGGCTTGAAATATTGTTTTGTTGATTGTCTAGGCTCAAGAAAGTGATAGAGAAAACATTAATGCAGATCATATTTTAAAATGGATAGTGCATACTTTTTTGCAGGCAGAGAATAGTTGTTAAACATTACCCCTGGGGGGACTGGGAGGCAGAGTCAAGGCCCTAAGCGACGAGGAAGCACTGAACCCTAGCTAGTCCAGTTTACTTCAACAAAGATCTAGAAAATGCACCAGACTCATTTCTAATCTAAAAAACAAAGAACATGCTACAACGAGCCATTTGTCCAGCTGAGGGCAGCTTCAGGAGACTGAGAGTTCTGCAGATATTGTGGATAGAGTCTATCCAGGAGCTCCTGTGCTACAGTGGGGAGTTTCAGCACCTGCTCTTGAAAAAGGGCCAAGAAATGGCATAAGGGCAGGAACCACTATGACAAAAAAAAAAAAACAAACCTAGGGGATTCCTGAGCTAGCATAAGGTGTAAAGCACCATCTGGAAGATCTGTTGCCCACCACCCAGTTCTGGGTAATATGCATACATATGGGGCAAAGAGGAGGAGTTGTGAGCATAGGCCCTAGCTGTGTATTAAGCAACAAACAAGTAATTATGTTCATATAGTTCCGGGGTTTGTCTTGGCAGGTAGATTCCCAAGTATTTTGTATTGTCTACAGTTATTTTAAATGAATTTCCTCTTCTATGTCTTATTGTTGGATTTTGTTAGAAATATTGATGATTTCTATGTGGGTTTATTTCCTAACTGGCAACTTTGCTAAAATTGTTAATTCTTTCTTTCTTTTTGTTTTTTTTGGAAGGGGGAAGGTAGGACAACTGGGGTTAAGTGACTTGCCCAAGGTCACTTAACACAGCTAGTAAGTGGGTCAAGTGTCTGAGGCTAGATTTGAACTCAGGTCCTCCTGACTCCAGGGCTGGTACTCTACTCACTGCACCATCTAGCTGCCCCTAATTGTTAATTATTTCAACTAGTTTTTAGTTGATTTTCTAGGATTCTCTAAGTAGACTATCATATCATCTGCCAAGGCTGATAGTTTTGTTTCCTTATAGCCTATTCTAATTCCTTCCATTTCTTTTTCTTCTCTCATTTCTATAGCTAATGTTTTTAGTACAGTATTGAGTAATAGTGGTGATAATGGCCATCCTTGCTTCACCCCAATAATGCTTACTGATGGTTTTAAGTAGATACTTAGCATTTTAAGGATTCATTTATTTTTATGGTCTCTAGTATTTTAAATAGAAATAAGTGCTGTACTTTGTCAAAAGCTTTTTCTTCATCTATTGAGATCATATGATTTTGGCTGGTTTTGTTATTGACGTGGTCAATTATACTAATAGTTTTCCTAATATCAAACCAGCCCTGCATTCTCCATATAAATCCCACCTGGTCATAGTGTATGATCCTTCTGTATTCTCCTTGCTAGTAATTTATTTAAAATTTTTGCATCAATATTCATTAGGGAAATTGGTCTATAGTTTTCTTTCTGTTTTTACTCTCCTCAGTTCAGGTATCAGCACCACGTTTATGTCGTAAAAGAAATTTGTTAGAATTCCTTCACCTATTTTTCCAACTAGTCTGTACGGTTTTGGGATCAATTGCTCTTTAAATGATTGGTGCAATTCACTTGTGAATCCATCTGGCCCTGGGGATTTTTTCTTAGGGAGATCATTGACAGCTTGTTCAATCTTTCTTTCTAAGATGGGGTTAAGTAATCTATTTCTTCTTCTGTTAATCTGGACAATTTATGTTTTTGTAAATATTCAATTTTGCTTAGATTGTTAGATTTATAGGCATATAATCGGGCAAAACAGATCCTAATAATTGCTTTAATTTCCTCTTCACTGGTGGTGAATTCACCCCTTTCATTTTTTAAATCAAATTAACCAGTGGATTACATATTTAATTGTTTCCCTCCCCATAAAACCAGCTTCTAGTCAAGTACAATATCTTAAGGACAGACATTTACAACTAGCGAACAAAGAATACGTTCATTCAAACAACAGAGGATATCAGATGATGACAGAAGTATAATCGTAACCCAAGTTAATGTTCACACCTGGTTATACATATTGCTCCAAACGCTCTTTTCTTCCTTATGTCCCTCCTCACAACTCCTGAGATTATCACCCATTTTGTACCTCATTCTATGATGGAAGAGGTGGCCCTTCTCAACAAGAACAAACTGTACGATTCACCCTTGATCCCATTTCCTTCTGCATTCTCTACCAAAATGATTCCTGTATCATATCTTGTTCCTCTGCATCCGCTAGGTTCTTTCCCCGCTGCCTGAAAACGTGCCCAAGTAATCGCAATCCTTGAAAAACCTTCACTAACTTCCACCACCTCACTGGCTACAAGCCTATCTTTTCTTCCTTTCTCAGCCCGACTCATCAAAAAGCCATCTATACTTATGCCTCCACTTTCTCTCCTTTCTTTTCTTAACGCAATATCTGGCTTTCACCTTTATCACTTAACTGGACCTGTTTTCTCCAAAGTAACCAATAATCTCTTGATTGCCAAATCCACTGATCTCTTTTAATTCCTCCTTGACCTCTCTGCAGCATTTGACACGACTGGCCATCTTTTCCCATTGGATATTCTATACTCTGTATTTTCATACTGATCTCTCTTGATTTCCACCCACAAGTCTGACCCTCAAGTTCATCCTCCACCCAGCTGTCAAAAGTGATTTTCCTTAAGCACAGGACTGACCCTATCAACTTCCTACTCCATAAATTCCAGTTGCTCCCTATCAGCAACAGAACTCAACATAAAATCCTATTTTTGTGGCATTCAAAGCCTTTCAAAACCTGTGCCCTCCCCTACTTTTCCAGTCTTAAAACATATATACCCCTATGTACTCTGTAATCCAGCGACACTAGCTTCCTTTCTGTTTCCCACACAAAACACTGTATTTCCCAACTCTGGGCATTTTTACCTGCTGGTCCCTATGCCTGAAAATCTCTCTTTCCTCATTTCCATTTTCTGGCTTCCCTGAACCCCTTCAAGTCCCAGATAAAATCCTACCTTCCATAAGAAGTCTTTCCTGAACTCCTTTATTGCTAGTATTTTGCTTCTGTCAATTATCTTCAACATATCCCCTAAGTATCTTTTGTATATAATTGTTTGCATGCTGTTTCCCCCATCAGACCGAGCTCTTTGAGAGCAGGTTTTTTTTTTTTTTTAACCTTTCCCCAGCACTAAGTACAGTATGTGGCACATAGCAGGCTCTTAATAAATGTTTGACTGACTGAAAGAGAAGCCATTTTATTGTATGTAATATACGTTTATGTCAACTCCTCTATACCAACATGATTTCCTTGAGGGAAGAGTCTTTCCCTTTCATCTCTGTATCCTCAGGGAGGTGCCAGCTGCCGAGCTGCTACAGAACAACAGTGTCAGATTCTAACAGAAATGGATCCCTTCAGGCCACATATGGCCTTAGGAAACCACGTATGAATATTAGCTATGTTGTATTGTATTTTAATTTTGTTAAACATTTCTTAATTACATTTTAATCTGGTTTGTGCTGAACTTAAGAGCTTTGCTGGCCCTTAAATAAATCTGACACTCTTGGTGTAGTGGACAGACCACTGGATTTCAGATTCAAGAAGGCTTGGCCTGAATCCTGCCTCAGACACTTACTACAGAGTGTTCCTAAAGTCTGGACACATAGGCAAAAATGCGTATTTTCAAGAAATGAAATAAATGAAATTTTCAACAACATTTTATTTAATTGGAGTATCAACAGACCTTAGCCCCCTTGACTTCTTTTTCTGGGGTATGGTAAAGGAGAAGGCGTACTTAATGAAAATCACAGATGCAACACACCTGATTGAACGCATAAAGAGTGAATGTGCTAAAATTGATGGCGATGTGGAGTTACTGCATTAAGTTCACTTGAAACTTGCAAAGCGCATCGACCTTCGCATCACAAATGACGGAAATCATATTGAAGATGTTATTTGTTAATATTCCAATTAAATACAATGTGGTTGAAAATTTCATTCATTTCATTTCTTGAAAATATGCATTTTTGCCTGTGTCCAGACTAGGAACACCCTGTATTTCTGTGACTCCAGACAAACCACTTAATCTCTCAACCTCAGTTTCCTCAACTGTCAATTGGAGATAATAATAAGCAACTACCTCATGGGACTGTTGCAAGAACCAAAGGAGACAATATTTGCATGTCAAGTACCTCACAAAGCTCCATGTGATGTCAGCTATTATTGTCAAGTGTTTGTTGAATGGTCTGGATTTATTTCTTCTGACATAAATCATGAATTTAACTACATCACTGGGCCACTTTCATGGGGAAGATAAACTTCTAATATTAAGTTTCATGAATGTCATCTCTCTTATTATAAGGTACCACCGCCCTCCAAGGTTCTATGTAAAAACATGTTCTCATATTAACTCCCATCACAATATGCCTTAGACCAAAGAAAGGAGCATCTATTAGCTGTATCTGTCCAGTAAGAAGCTGAAAGGGGGAAGCTCAAATTACTTGTCCTAGGTCATGAATGTCAGTTCTAAAATGGCAGACTCTTTATATATACACAGGGAATCCATAAGCCCGCTAGCAGAGACCCACTCCAGCCCCTCTGAAGATATTCACACTATTAAGAAGATGAAAGGGCATATTTTTTATGAGAAGCTGAACTAATTTAAAATGTATATTATCCTCAAAGAATACATTCTAATTTTATGTGAAAAGTCCAGGTTTTAGATAAAAGGATCTTCAAACTTTTCCAGAGAAGAATCAAAGGTAATATCTAAAATTTAAAATCTAATTTTCATTTACCATTTTGGGGTACATGTTTTATCTATCAATGAAAGTTAGTAGACAGTGATGAGATTTGGGAGAATCTGGGTGGGAATTTGGAGAAAGCTGGGACATTATTACTCAACTTACAAAGCTCTCCTAATTCTTGCCCTTTTATTTATAATATGGAGTAAGCTAATTTTTCACCAAGACCCCTCTTCCAAATAGACAGATGCTTATATTGTTATCCTCTCATCAATCCTCAAGAGAAACAGGAAGATGAGAGAAGCTTTCCATATGTTATTTTCAACCATTTATGATTCTTTAGAATAGAGAACCTCTAAATACAGGGAAAATCATTATTTGTAATGGCACTACTTTTAACATTTCTTTTATTCCCTCTCCTCTTTTAAGGATATACCCCAATGATGAGTTATCTTTTATTTTTTGTCATTTATCTTTTTATTTTTTAAAGATCTGAGAAACAAGGATGATTCTCTTGTCTCTCAAAACAGGATAGTAGAGAAAATTTGACTTAAGACAAAAAAGTTACCAGTAAATATTCCTCAACCTTTTCATTTTCTGAAGTAAAAACTATCCTTTCATGAAACAATTAAATAGTCACAATGATAGCTTGCAGTTATGTAGAGTTTTAATGTTAACAAAGCTCTTAACATAGATCATCTCATTTGATCTTCACAACAATCTTGTGAAGTACATGCTAAAGGAGCATAAGAAATGATTAATTTGAAATATTTAGTGGTTAGCATTTATATAATATTCTAATCTTAGCCCTTACTGAAGAGGTTTACCTTTCCTAGGAAACCTGAATATGGCAAATGTTTCTATTGATAATAAAGTTAAATAGATTATATCTCACTTCACATCTTAGCCATTATTAATTATATTTTAAAAATTTTCTATGAAATACAGATTTAAAATTTCCTACGTAAATTGACAAAATTACATGTCTAGATTTAAGGCCCATATGAATTGAGGTAAGAATGGAAATTAGAATATGGGCTACCCTGCTTGAGCTCACACAAACATAGGATGACTAACTAAAAAACGTATTATCACAAGATGATGGGAGGAGAGGGAACACAGACGGTTAGGGTGGGCATTGCTTTCTACTATGGCCAGAAATGACTGGACTTACTGGTGTTGTACTTTGAAGTCTTTGGCCTCTCTGCTAACAATTACTAGCCCTAAATTAGCCTTTTTTGTTGGCCGAATGTACCAAGAATGAATTACAATTCAGAGAATGAAATGTATATAAATCTGAGACCACACTTTCTCTAAAGCTACTTCCATGCTCAAGGCTGTATTTTTATGGTCTTTCTTTGCAAGCAGCTTCATTTAAGAGCATTTTCATCTGTTTCTTTTTACAAGCAGTTTTTTTTCCATCCTCTCTGATATGAGTCTTAAAGATGTTCACTAGGGTGCCTACCAATTCTAAATCTATGATCTCATTATGAGCTTACTTTTCTGTTGAATGCATTCAAAAATAAAAACCCCATGTTGAACAACCACACCTGTGTTCAGTAAGAGAAAAACAAAGACTACTTCATAACTTTGTAAATATTTAAAGCTATGGTTTTCCTAACCTGGCAGTGATGAGTTAGAGTCCCAGAGCTTCTCAAACTTATTTGGCTACCACCTCTTTAAAAAAAATAAAAACTCAGTGCCCATCTGGGTTAGATTAACCCTTATTTTTATTCAATCCCCCTCCCCCCCAATTGCACCTGAGGCTACTACTGCCCCACTGCTTCCCGCCCCCATTGTTCCAGGGGCCCCTGGGGGGGCAGTATCACCCATTTTGGGAACCTAGGCTTTATCTTACCATCTAACGTGCTCAATTCAGACACTAGTATAGCTGTCCCAGAGACCTATACTATAGGCATTTCTAGAAAGCTATTATTCCAGAAATGGCAGAAATTGCTATTGATAAACAGTAAAATAAACATAAGAAATATCAACATCTTGCCCCTCAGCTAGTCCTATGTACGCACAGCAGCATATTTATTAGGATTTAAAAATTATTATGAGGGCTGGGACTTGGATTGAATTTTATTCTAGGATTATAGCAAAGTTTGAACACAGAGAATTCTTTATAAAAAGACTTCTCCATCAGAGAGGGAAACTCTAATAATGGCATCAGTTGGGTGAACACTGTGAGTGAAGAATAACTAAGCATGTACGTTTCTATTTCCTTAACGGCTCTTTGGACTCGATTATAAAAGATATAAAAAAAAAAGCATCAACATACTTTGGTTTACCTATAACAGACTCCTGAATTCCATAGCACTGAATTGTACAAAGATACACCCACACAAAGTTTATTTTAATTTTAAGAGTTAAGTGGCCTGTTTCTGCACAATACAGACATCTGGGTCAGTTCAAACAAAATGACAGTTGCATTTGAATTACCCAGGAACTATTTTATTATTTTAGTTGGATGCAACTAAATTAAAAACTTATCAGCTCTTATTCCACCATACAGAAGTTTGAAAAAGCTATCAAGCAAAGCCTACTAAAGCTAACAAAGTTAATATTTGCTTTGAAATGTTTGTCTTTAGTTATCTTATTAAGTATAAACTAAACCTAAACCTGTTATGTTTTCAATTGAAATTGTTATTATGTTACATAGTACTGACCCACTCAATTTTATACTTATAGGATTTGTCATTATTTCTAAGCTTTTCAGAATTCACCTTTTTAAAATAAAGTAACAATGTGAAGAATATAATTATTTTAAATATTTTGTAACATTGAAACAAACAACTAATTTGATTTTATTAGAGTTCATTTAGCAAACGTTAATAAATGTGTCAAATTATTACCTTTACTGTCAAATTTTCCAAGATGAAACATTTTAATTGAAAGAAGTCCTTTTTCACAACATCATTTAAATAGAATGGCAATTTAATATAACTGATATAAAAAGAATTTGCTCAGTTTAAACTGAGATCAAAATGATTTAAATATGACATTCATTTTTAAAATAATGAGCAATCAACTTATTGCTAGACTCAGTCAAGATAGTATGATTTTTTTGGACTTACTACTTCATCCTCAAATCCTCCTGCCAGTACAAGCGAGTATGCTCCATCATTGCTTCGTCCATGAATTCCACCAACGTGGGGTCTGTGGACACCTGCCTCACTCACCTTTAAATTTAAACAAAAAGAAATTCTGAAAGAGAACTGAGAAATCACTGATCTTTAACAAGTAATCCATTAATTAGAAAACATAACAAATCAAGAATTTGATATTGAGCTAAGAGGACTTTAAGATGTCATAGTGCTAGGAGCATTTAAAATCGGACAGGTGATTACATCTAATGGTAAAATTGTACTAGTAAATGTATATTGTTTTAAAAGGCACAGATTTGGGGATATTTAGGACATGGTTGTTACCAAATAACAATTCAGCATTCATAAAAAGTAAAAAAAAATTACATGTGTTTAAAATTTAGAAACATCAAAACCATTTAGAGAAACATTTTACATCATATTCTTTGGGATTAAAAAGAATTTTAAATCTTTGCTAAGAGTTTTTGGGCTAGAACGATGTATTTGCTTATTAGTCTTCTTGGGCACAGAACTCAAGAAATTGATTTTTAATTACATAAAAAATTGTAAAATCCAATCTTGGGCACAAATGCTTGATAGTTATTCATATGAGCTGGTTTGCATTGCCCTATTTCAATCAAGATCAGATACAGCATTATTTGTGCTACGTAAACATAAAATACAAGTTGTCAAAATCCAATGCTTGAAAACTATTTGTCCTGTGAAAGTGACCTAGGGATTTTGAAGGCTATGTCACTGGCATAAAATCTCTGGCAGATTTTATCAAAATGGACACAAATCTAGGACTGGACTAGGTAAATGCGGAAAGGCCTCAAACTCAGACACTGGCTACCAGGTGATGACTTAATACAGCCACAGCAACCCTCAAAACTAAGGTATGGAGGGGTTCTAACAACAGGTTTTTTTGAAGTATAGAAGAAACTAGGTTTCAGTAGACCATTTAGCAAAAACTGTCTTTTCTCTTCAGTGAAATAAATCCAAAGATGGTAAGGGGATTATTTTGAAAGTCATAGTAATATATACTACTAAAAATATACAAAATGAGAGGTAGGTGGGTTCCTAGTAAGAGCTTAAGATTCAGTGATTTTTACTAACTAAATTAATCATCAGTGTTTCTAAACTACCTTGAGGTATACTTACATCTTTTCATTACATAGTCTAGGAATGATAATTCAAAGACTTATCAGCATCCATCAAGAAATACTGAACAAGAAGATGCCTTTAAAGTTGAAGACTTTGAAGTATAAAGTCACAGGTTGCCAATAGGGAAAAAGTCTGCCTTAGACTTTTTTTTCCATGGTTAAAGATTTTTCTTCACTGACAAATGTAAATTATCAAAAGCATGGGGGAAGCTAAATCAAGTGAGCCTCTGGGGCTTTTTCTACAAGAAGGATGCTGGGCAGATATTCTGCTCAAGTAGCAGATGACCACTTTAGATTTCCCAAACTCTTGACTTATACTTATTCATTTAGGAAGGACATTTTATGAGTCCAGGTGAAGCTAACAAAACTCCCATCTTAATAACAGACTTTTACTTTTAAATTAGAACCTACAGCACAAAGTTATGGAGTCGTTAAAAAAAAAAAACCCTGAGAGAAGTTATATAACTTAAAGGGCTGAAAGACAGATGTTTTTTAAAGCCCACATATTCTACTTTGCAAAGCTACCTTCTACAAGTCTATTCTACGATATGCTTCACATTTATTGGCTCTATTAAACCCCACATGGAAGAGATGCCCATTTATTTTAAAAGGTGCTTTAGCAAAGTAAATGTTATCATTAAATACTAAAAACTTTTTTCTTTAAATGATTCAATTAGATAATTATGAAGCAAATTACCTGAACTCTAAATTTCCATGTGGTTCCAACAGGAACACCAGGTATAGGTCCATAGTGGTTAGAAGGAACCAGAGTACACTGTGTAGTTCGACCAACACAGGCCATTCCCTTTATAGTCACAAGACATAAATTCATTATTAGAATAACCCATTGTGCTAAATTAGTCTTGAAACAAAACTTTTATCATTACTCATAAAATATGAAGAACAAAATTTTAACATCTGTACATTGAAGAAGATCAAAGTCTGGCTACGATCCTAAGTTTTTAATCTTATCTACTACTCACTATTTCTAAATGGGGCAGCTAGGCTGATAGAGTGCCAAGTCTGGAGTCAGAAAGACTCCTCCTTGTGAGTTCATATCTGGCCTGAGGCACTTACTAGCTATGTGACCCTGAGCAAGTCACTTAACCCTGTTTGTCTCAGTTTCCTCATCTGTCAAATGAGCAGGAGAAGGAAATGGCAAACCACTCCAGCATCTTTGCCAAGAAAACCCCAAATGGGGTCACAAAGAGACGGATAAGACTGAAAACCAACTGAACAAAATTTCTAAACGCAGAGATGGCTAGTAGGTACTAAAATTGTCAGTAAATAATATCAACATAATTTCAGAAGTACAAAAAGCTATTTCTCTTTACCTTGCCCCAGTCTCTATGACTTTCAGTACTAGCAGATGGCATCTTTGCTTTCTTTTTACTTTGTTTGAGTTTTTCGCCAGCTTTTACAACTTCATTTGAATCAATTTTACAGGAAGGACAATACCTTTAAAAAAAAAAAGAGGAGAGGTAGAGCTGTAAAAGTTTGACATATTTGGTGTTGGAAAAAAAAAACAAAACCCAACACAGGAGAGTAAACTGATGTTAACAGAGAATAAATAGAACAAATTTCTTTATTTTGACAATTATGCCATAGTGAACATATGGCAAACAGGTGATTTTTGGTATTAAAGAATTAAACCTATTTCTATAAAAAATTTACACATTTAAGTGAGAATAATAAAAACATTCCATTAGAATAATTCAAAATCCTTACAAAGACATGACTAAAAATAACACAAACCTTCATAAAATGATTGTGACTTTCAAAAAAAAGTCAGAAAATTACCTATCAATGAGACACTGCTATTACAATGCAGCAATCTCTGGGATATGTCCTACAAAACCAAGATTGTTCTTTGTTGTATTTATTGTAATGGGATTTTAACTAGATAATCTGATGAGCTTTTGCGTGCCCCATAGATACTTTTTAGCTAGAAACAGTCTATGCCAGTCAGTCAGGCTTTGTTCGTTGTTGAAGGAAAAAAAAACCCAACCCAACCACCAGCCGCCCACACACTATCAAAAGAACTATTTCCAAGGGCTAAAATAACTTAGTTCATCAGTCCTTTTCCCTGGAAGCCCCAAATAGAGCTGTCATCTTCACTAAGATCGGAGGTTTAAAGGCTTTCATATAATACTATTTCTTAAATTGGGGTCTGGATCCCTAGGGAGGATATCACAGAAATCTGAGGGAATCGCAAAAACTACAGCCAAATAACCTCTAATTGTTTAATAATATCGGCTAACTAGAGATACAAGAAAGACAGAATGTTTTGGAATCTCTTGTCCTCAACAAGAGGATGATTAACAGAAATAACCTCTAATTGTTTAATAATATCAGCTAACTAGAGACACGAGAAAGACAGAATGTTTTGGTATCTCTTGTCCTCAACAAGAGGATGATTAACAGAAATAAATCTGTCTTTGGAATGAGGAGTAGCAACCTGAACACTTGAGGCAGTTCTAAGATGTTATCTTTGATAGGACAGGATCACAGGGTCATACAGTTCTTGAGCTAGAAGGGACCTAAGAAGTCATCTAGACTAATCCCCCATTTTATAGATGAAGAAACTGAGGACCAGAGCAATGAATCAAATTGCCCAAGGTCATTCAGGTACTAAGGGGCAGAGTCAGGAACTGACCCAAGATCCTATAGCTCCAAATTCAGAGTCCTCTCCATTGTGCTAAGATGAAACTAAATATATAACTAAGAAAAAACTTATGGACTCCTCAAAAACCTGCTATCTTGGGATGATATCACAATCCTGAAAGGAAAATATTTCTCTTAAAGAAAACAACCTGCTGACATCAAGAAAAAAAATTGTGGAGTAATCAAGAGGTAAAAACGACAGGGATTTTCATTATTCCCTGGTAGAAAAGCCAGCTTTTCCATCATTTGAAAAACAGAAAATTTATCTTTAAAAGATACTCTGACAAAGGAATACACGGGTTTTGTTTTTTTTTTTTTTTAAAGATTTATACAATACTTTTTTTTGAAATCAGTGATTATATCACATCCATCCATTCATGTATTCACTAAATAAATATAAGCGATCACATTTTTACTGAACAAGAATGAGCAAGGCCTATTTTTTCCACTGTCCTGAAATATAATATGTCATTTTCCAGGAATTATTTATGTACAGGTCACTTAACTAATAATGTGGTAGGAAACTGTCATTTTGTCTTCTGTAATCCTTTCCTCCTTTTCCCAGTTTTCTAACGGTAGTTAAACTCATTTAACTAGTCCAGAAGAACTTAATTTTTTCAGGGTAGAGGCAGTTGTTTTGTTTTGTTTTGTCTTTATTATCCTAGGATTTAGCACAGTGCCTTGACAGCAATTAGATGCTTAATAAAAACTCATTAATGTGAATGGAATTAACCTCAGTACATTTTTCCATTTTTTTCCCCAACTGTTTTTTTCTTCTTGGCTTATTAGGAGTCACATTTGCCTCAGGACTTAAATCTCCAAGGATATGATTAATCAACAAGCCTTTATTGCTAACTGTGTGGCTGGCACTGTGCTGAGTGCTGGTCGTATAAAGTCAAAATCAAAGTCCCTATCCTCAAGAGGCTTATGCTCCAAGGGGAAGACAACATGACATATTAAAAAGGAACTTCATCTCCCTGTCCTACCTCCATTTAAGCTGATGTAGTTACTTACTAGATCTGAACACTTCTATCTCTGATCTAGTCAAAAAAGGCAATAGAGTTGGCTGGGCTAAAAACTAGTTAAAAGCCCTAGGTCTACGAATAGCCAAGCCCAGGGGAGACCTAGCCGGGTGAAAGGTTGGAGCAGTTGGAGACGGAGTCAGCCTTCAGGGAAAGAGCCGGCTCTTCACCATCTGAGCTGTGGGAGGGTGTTTCCCCCAGGGACCATTGCTTGTTAACACCTTCTTACCACACTATAACAACTGAGATGGAGGAGAACCCCTCCTTCCTATCTATGTAAATATCTATCCATAACTAAAATTTACACAAAATGACTACAAGGGAGTTCTGAGAAGTGCATTCCAGGTACGTGGTACAGTAAACACAAAGGCTTAAAGACAAGAGAATCACTTACTCCCTCTCTCCATTCTTACTCTATTTCTGCCAGCCAGTGCCTTATCTATTTTTTTGGTGGGGGTGGGAGAGAAGAGGGAAGTAGTTTTACTGATGCCTTTTGTTTTGACATCAGAGTCCTAAGAGGAATATTATTCCACCCTTACTCCCCTAGCCGTAAGCTCTTCCTTATAACAAAGAAAAACAGTTAAGGAAAGCCAGTGAACACTTCTAACAATATATGAAACAAATACTCATAGCCTTCCACCCCGGTCTACCGAAAGGAGCAAGGTTTAGTCTTATATTGTCTTCATTACCTCTGTTTTTTCTGTACAACACTCCCTGTATGACTCCTTTTTTTTTTTAACCTAGCTGTTGCAAACATGCTAGTTAATGTTTAAGGAACAGGGAAAATAAGTGTATGAAGATGAAAAAGATTAGGACGATGGGACAACAGGTTCTATCAACCTGTGTGTTTATCAATACATATCTTTCTTGTTTCTCCCTCTCAAAGTTACCTAGGACTTTCAATATGAACAGCCTGATATCTACACAAAAATTTCTTTACATACTTAGGACAAAAGGATTCAGAATTAGAAATGTCTTTGGAAGACATTTTGTTCAACCTCTTTTATGCAGATGAGGAAACTGAATCTCTGAGAAGATGACAATCCTTTCAGATTATTTGAACCCCAATAAGATCCAAAGTCTGAATTAATCATCCAAACTGCTTTGCTCTACTCTAAAAATTCCCTTTGCCGTGTTAGCAACTTCAAAGACCAGGTAAGACTGACAAGGGGTGTCTTTCCTGTTGATGACAGGATGTCTGCAACCAGAACAGTGAGATTTCTCTTATCTTGATATTCTAGGAACATTTCCATCTTGGGACCATAATCTGTAAGTGACACTACCTTGTCAATTGTCTTGTCTTACTGTATTTATGACCCATTCAACTAAGAAACTTCCTTTCTTATGATATGGAGACCATAAACTGGAGTTGGGATTGTTACTTAAACCTTGTCTTTCTTCTTTTAGTCAATCAGAAGTTTGCTTCTTATTCCATGATCATGTTTCTGCTAGCTTTAAGAGAATAAACTATATGAATTTATGTATCACCTAGCCTGTTTGCCTCCTTTAACCAAACTTTCAGGTTGACAAAGACTTAATAAAAAAACAGATGAAATTTCCAAAAAATGCTAATCTTAAATTTTGGAGAAACGAATAGTGTGTGTATATGTATATATGTACACATACACACACATACCATATAGCTAGTTAGTAATGAATAAAAGACTTAACGTTAAATAATCATTAACTGATATATTTGCATTGATACACAGTACTATTTGAATTATCTTAAGAAATAAACTCTACTTTGAAATTGCAATGATACATTTCTTATGCCCTTATACTTTTCTAGTCTTAAAAATGTTGGCATATTTACCAGTCTTCATCTTCTGGAACCTTGCTTAGAGGAGGATTCAGGCAATAGATATGATAGGCCGTATTACATTCATCACAGAGAAGCTGCTTGTTTGCATCTTGTTTGCCACCACATAAACAACAGGAACAAAAACGGCATTCCTTATCTGGGTCTGCTTTACAGTGTTTGCATTCAGGGCCACTCTTTCCTGTTATGAAAGAATATTGTAGCAAGTTCAGGCTTAAAAATATGATTTTGTCGGTAAATATTTATATATAATATGTAGAATAAAATCTGTAGAAAAGAAATACAACTGATTTTGGATATTATCATGAGATAACAGAAAAGGCAAACCACCATGTGCCTTTCCTACCTTACCTTTAATGTTTATTGGCCAAAAATGAGAGGCATAATACATGACAAGGTTGATTTTCAGCTTGAAAGTATTTCATGGTATTTGGTGAAAGCAAAAAGATGTATATATTGCAGATTAATATCAGTGATTATGATGTTTAAGACACTAGGGGTACAAACAGCTCCAAGATAAAATACCTCTCTCAAAGGAGCTCTCCTTGGACATAAACAACAGCTAACAATTCAAAATCACACACACTAAGTGCAAATTGAGTGGTGCAGACAATAAATGAAGAATATTTGCTATAAAATAACAATCTCGATAGTTTTATGTCATTGTATAAAAGCAGATACTCTCTCATGTGGTTGCAAAAAATGTAAAATGTTTTATAAAATACTGCTCTAAATTTATTTTACTCTCACAAACAATTCATTACAGCCATTCCAAATTACATCAATAACTAAGAGTCCATCAAATGACTTTGCAAATACAAAATCTTGCTTAGATATGTATTAAACAAGCACCAACCACAAAATAAAATTTAGATAGTTGGAAAAAGTAATTTTCCCTACCCACTACCATCTTTAAATTTACATGCTTAGGAGGATATTTTTGTAATATACTTTTCTCTAGGTCAAAACCATGTGTATTCTTAGATCCAGTGAAACTATAAAACCACTAAAATGCTATCTTGATTCTCTCTTATAAACCCCCAAATCCACAAGATAACTAAATTTTTTACAGATAGCAAAATCTGCATTTTCCTCTAGTATGCTTCAACTTTGGTTGACTTTGATTTTTTTTTTTAAATTTTTTTAAAGAGATTTTAACTGCCAGAGCTTTAAGTGGTCTTACATATATTGGAATATATTCAACCCACAATCTCAAATTAAATGTCTACCATGGGCCAAGCACTTTGCTAAGTGCTGGAGACAGAAAGTTAAAAAATGAAATGCCTCTTGCCCTGAAGGAGATTACTTCTGTGGGAGGAAACACAGACATAAATAAGTACGTACAAAATAAATATAAGGTAAATTTTGTTGGAGAGAGAGGGTACAATTAGCTTGGGGAATCAGAAAAGGCTCCACAAAAAAGAAGGCAGTTGTGAAAGAACAAAGGATTTTAAGAGGCAGAAGGAAGGAAAACATTCTGTACTCAAGGAGTTTGCTGCTTCACCTACAATTTTCTCTTTTCATCTTTGTATACGAAAATGTTCATGTTTGTTGATGAATGTTAAGTTTATAATAAAAATTAAAATACTCATGTGGTAGGCAAGTTGATGATCTGCCTATGGGGCATATTTTCCATGCTGCTTATTGAGGTACTTATGGAAAATACAATATATAACATGGTTCTGAGTGGCTCATCTTAAGATTGTAGATATTTAGGAGTAGTAGAAAGAACTAGAAAGATTTTCTCATGAAGGTGGTGGCAAGTCCCCATGCTTCTTCCCTAGAAATAAACAGTGCTTGCCTCCTCCTACCTGTTTGACCACAGGCTTAAATTGAATCCTATGGGGAGCTTTAAGACATGTTAGTGAAGCACTCCTCTATACTTCAAGTTACTGCAGAGAATAAAGTGGTCTTAAAATGAATGGAAGAAGATTTTCAAAATAGAAATGAGGAATTTAAAAGATACAAAGAAATTGAAGGGAATTCTGACCTGTGTCAGGAGGCCAGAAGGATGCAGAACAGAAAGGATTCTGGAAGACCATGGACCACTCTGGGCTAAGTACTTTAAAGACTAAAAGGCAGCAGATCTTGATTCTGAGCATAAGCAGCTGCTGCTGCTGCTCTAAGGAGGGAAGATGCAGCTGCACGCATATTGACAGGTGAGAAATTATCCATTAAATGTCTTAAGAGGAAAATAAGTAGAGATGATTGATACCCTATTGAAAAGGTATTGATATATCTCTTTGTCTACCTGAAGTTAGAGAGAGGTCTGCTGTCTTCCTGGAATTATCTAGGACATGATGGAGAATCCTAATGCCCAATTCTGATAATACATGACACAAACTTTCATAACCTATAAGCTGGGTGCCTATCATAAGAGAAATAACTGAAGAACTGGTGTTATTAGTAAAAATGAAGTGACATCAGTAAAAAAAAGATCTGTAAAATTAGTAAAGGAGTAAGAGTGATAAAATAGAACAAGATAAAACAATGGAAAAATCTACTGAAAAAGTAAATTAAAATAGTATTCAGTAAGCATGGTATAGTGAAAAGAGTTCTAGACTTGGATTCAGTAGACCAGGATTTGAGTTCCACCTTTATCACCTACTTGCTGTGTGACCTTGGACAAGTCATTTAACCCTCAGCTTCAGTTTCCTTATCTGTAACATAGGAACAGTATGATTTATAGCACCTAACTCATGGGGTCACTGGTCATTGTGGGATCAGAAAGATAGTGTAAATAAAGAGCTTTGCAAATTTTAAAGGGCTATATGAACATCAGCTATTAGTATTAATATCATTTTTTCTCCTCATGTTATTCAATGAAGTTCAAATAGAGAAGACCCTGGAACAAGTCACTGTTCAACTATTATTCTTTTATATTTAATGTTCTAAGAGTACTGAACAGAAGGATAAGATAAACTATTTTTGTGGCTGAATTAAAGAATTAGGAAGTAAGTTCATTCTCTGTAAGGCTTGCTGAGATCCTTGGTACAACTGCACTAGCAGGTAGGACAACAGAGATACGTATCTACATGACGTAACTATACTATGAATGCTTTTTATTTCATCTAGCTTGGAGATTATCAGTAAGGTTTTATGAATCAACATTGTTTCCATGTGATCATGGGCAGCAGTTTTGGTCTGTGATAATGGTCCAGTTGAAGCAGAGTTTATTGGTTAATTTCTTGAGGATATTTTGAAGTCTGTCTTGTAATTTGGAGGTGTCAGGCTACGAAAAGATGGTGAATATCTAAATCTAACTGGTAGGCTGAGTCTTGCCGAGTTATTACTTTCCTAAACTTTTATAGTCTGCAGAGATGTGCTGTACTGTTTTTACTGTTTCCCTGCATAATCTACATTTTTTCCCATTAAGTCTGAGCAACTTAAGGATAATCCTTCAGCAACAATAATGTGATTGAGTCATTTGATGTTTCTTTCTCAGTATTATTATCAATTTGGTTTATATATGCATGGCCTGTTGAGGGCCTTTTCGATTCTGCTCTAGGATCTTGACTTAATAAGCTTCATCCAGAGGTAAGCCATTTTTGGTTAAGTAGTATATACCTGTCATCAGCCTTTAATATTGCTTAGTATCTAACAATCTCCTTCCTCCTTTTTTGTAAGAGAATGTCAATCTTTCTTATCTGGCTTAAAGTGATAGTTTTCATATTTTATTAATATTGTGTAGGTTTTGATTAGGATACTTTCCAAATCTGTTTTACAGTTCCAAAGGTTTACATTAAGATTGGGAGATGTTAATTGACTGTCTTTCCCATTCAGCTTTGATTTCAAGATGCCAGTAAGATTCTTCACATATTCAGTCATAGCCTTCTCCTCCTTGATATTTTTATGCTATGTTTGTGAAACTACCACATTGTCATAATTGTTATGAATATTACTGTCCTATTGGAAGACAAAATAGCAGACATAGTGGCAGAAGGATCAAAATAAGATCAAAGAACAACTTAACTGAAAATAGAAGAGCTCAGGAAGATCATTTATGAGTCAATGAATTCACTTAAAAATGTGAAATCTGACTTGACATTTCAGGAAATTTGCAGCCCCCCCCCACCAATGTCTGAATTGCTGACATTTCAGGGACAGAATCTAGGCCAATGGAATCTGCAAGATGCTAACGAGAAGAAATATTATAATCAACTCACTTGGATACATTGTCAAATGCTGGAACCACACTGACATAATTTTTACGACAAACTGAGAAGAAAAAATATTATTAAGGCATACTAGTTCAAATTCAAATCAGGACTATTCATCAAATACGAAAAATAACAGGAAAAATTAAATATATTGAAATAAATGTAAATTATGTCATTAAATATTCAATGGAAATATCATATTGAAACTAGTTATATCTTAGGAATGAACTAGCCTATCATTACTATGAGAAGGGGAAAATTTAATATTTAATCTCTAGAATGATTCCAAGAATTTCTTCATGAAAATGCATGCTTTGATATGTAAATTAACCTTAAAGCAGGACCCTAACAAATAAAGGAAGCTAGATCTGGTTAGGAACTTCAATATGCAAATGAATTATGTAATTAAATAAGGCAAAGCCTCAGAAAACTTAAAAACTGTGTCACTAAAAAGAAATTCAATGTAAAAAGTTACAAAAGATTATTAAAACCCAGGATTATCATGAACCATAGTTATCTCAAGTTGTTGGGGGCATTACAATGACAAAAATGCCATGCTGAAGAATATCAAGACAAAAATGGCTTGGATTCAACTAACAAATACCAGAAAACCCTGAGAGAGGAAGAAAAAAAGGCAGCGACAAGCCCATCTGGATTGGATTGATTGGTCACTAATGAGCTTGGGAGAAGGAGAATAAAATTAAATAATGAAATATACTTAAAATAACAACAAACTTGAAAGGAGGAATGAATAAAGGAATTATTTGACAGTATCACAAATAAGTAGTAAGACAAGTAGGAAAGCACAGATAATCCCAGTATTTAAACACTTCTATCTTTGAAAAGAAAGGGGGTAGGGCAGGGGAGTTAAAAGCAATGAAAAATTTAAGAAGTAATACCAGAAATTTAGAGACTGTGAAAAGACCTATGCATGGAATTTTATCTGTGTCTGACTAGTTAATAATACGATTGGACCAGTTCTGGTGCAATGGATTATTATGCCAAAAAAGTTGATTTATATGAAAAATTCAATGAAACCTACGAAGAGTTAGATGAAGTGATGCAGAGTAAAGAAAGTAGAACCAAAAGCATAATATCAATATACTTTATGATGAAAGTCAAGAATACACATACACAAAAAATCAGTATTAACTACAAGGAAAATATGTTCAAAAGGTGTCTAAAAAACACATACAGGAAGAGGATTCTGGGAAGATGGTAAGTAGGTCAGAAAATTCCAAGCACTCAAGATTTTCCCCCCACAAAATAGATAAAATAGTGCCTCAGGGCAAACAAAGAGCAGTAAAAAATAAGTAAGAGTAGGGGCAGAACTGGGGTCCTCCTAGGATAATTGGAGAGGATCTGAAGAAAAATCCCAGCACAGAATAGTCCTCGTGAAGAGCAAAAACCTCCAGGCTAGGATCAGTTTACACAACAACCTGCAAGCCCTGGGGTTAGCTGGGTTTGGAGGTCCCAGTCACAGGAACTTTTACTCCTAGGACAATAAGTGTCTGAGCTGGGGAAGATTGAGGGAACCTCTGCTGACAAGTAATGCCAGACCCAGCTGTGCTACACAGATGCTGGGCGGGGGGGGGGGGGCGGTGCAAAAAGGAACCAACATAAGCCCGGTGAGTGCAGAAGCAGTGGGGTGAGGAAGCATTACAAGAGGGGAAAGTAGAAATAGAAAAAAAAAACTACTGATCACCACTGGAAAGAAATTCTACAAGGAAAACTCACAGGAATACCAGTTAAATCCCGAAACCCCAGCTCGAGGGTAAAATATGAGCAACAAGAAAAAAAAATTAAATATGGTGGTGCCATAATTAGAATCATACAAGACCTAGCATCGGCAACATTAAAAGACCACAGGTCTTGGAACACTATCAAAGAGCAAAGGGCTGGGGTTCCAGCTGAGAATGGGCTTTGTTCTTCTAGATCAAGGTTTTACAAAAAAAGAAATGACTGGCTCTTGATCACACATGGAGTACACATAACAAATGTATGTGTGTATATACACATTTGTGAGTGTGTATGTATGTGTTTATGTGTGTATATGCATATACACACATCTATATATACACATGAGTATATGCACATTTGTGTATCTATACACAAGTATATGTGCATATATATGTGTATGTATGTGTACATATGTGCATGAATATGCATGTATACACATATACCAATAAATATCACACAGATGTGTTGATATCTGACTATTCTTTGTTATGTATATTCCACTACTGGTTAAAAGCTGATTGTTTTTTTTTTTTAAAGCTCAGATCCAAAAATAAAAATCCCATTCTCAGATACCATTATCTCTTTTTTGTTCACTTTTTTCAAAGTATGTGTAAATTTTAATTTTTACTGCTAAGTATACACACATTATACGTGTGTATACAAACACATACACACAAACTATGTCTCAGTGTGTATATTTTTGCAAGGGGTCTGAAAAAGCTAACTAAAAGGATTTTAAATTGAAAAGGTAAAGAGAAAACCACCAAAATGAGTAAGAGACCAGATGTACGATAGGAAAAAAAATAGCAGTATACATATCCAATAATTCACAGTTATATAAAAAATGAGAGAAACAAATTGCAGAAGATAGTATCAATAAATCCAAAGACAACTAATTCAAAACAGAAGCTAGCAATAAGACCCACAGTCTCGGATAACACACAAAAATACAAATGGTACAGAAATAAAGAGAGGCAGCGTGGCATGATAGATAGAGAGCTGATCCCAAAGTAAGAACACATGGATGAAGTCTCATCTCAGACATAAAGTGGTTATGTGACCCTGGTCAAGTAAACTAACCTCTCCATGTTCTAAGCAACTTTTTAAGACCACAAGTTGCAGAGAAGGTGCCTATCTTCATCGGCAGAGGAAGCTTCTTCACCCAGGATCTCCCTACACTCATGAAATCACATGGCCAGCCCCTAAACCCATTGATAACAAGTTAAGCTAGAGATCCTCATGCAATCAGGCAGCCTGGAACTTCTATATCACTGAGATTCGGATGGAACCTATGACTGATATGACCTAAACAGGGTGGTGAAGATATAGCTGTGTGAAGAAATTCAGGAACTAGAGGGTGGAAGCATGGTGGAGCACATTCTCATGAAGAGCAACACTGAGAGAAACAGAATTGTTAATAGTCCTGGGAGAAACTAGGACAAAAGGAGAAAAAAGACAAGGAGTTAAGGAAACAAGGTGCATGTCTGGCAGAGCCAAGGCAATCGTTGTGATAGAGGCCTTCCTTCAACCATCTGGACATCAGTGCGTGCTTTCTCTCTGCCACAGCAATACAGCTAATAATCTCCTGGCTTGTTACTGATAATTTTATCCATCAGGAGGTAAAGGAGAGGACCTGTAATGCTGGCCATGATTTAACCCACAAGAAAAAATCTGCTGCTGAAATAAAAAAATGGAGCATTGGCACGTGACTACAAGACAGGCTGAACAAGACATCCTGACCTTTTCTTTGCACATAGATAAAAGTTATACAGGGCAAGGTATGGGTGAGCTGCTCTCTGTGCACTGGTTCCCTTAATGAAGGCATCACAAATGCTCGGAACTAAGTTTTGGGAAAAAGTAAGTATCAGAGAAGGGACAACATGGCTGCTCAAGATGAATGAGACATTAACAATGGACCACGACTTTTTTTCTTTCCATTTTGTATTAAGCAGAATGATTTTTAGGCTAAATGGGATAGCACTAAAACAGCTAGCAGGGAGTTAAAATCCAATATAATCCAACAAATAATGAGAATGCTTGTGCCTATCTTTTTCGAACTGAAGTCTGAAGGTCCAAATGAACTACATCCTAGTGTTCTAAAAGAACTTGCCAGTCCATTACTAGAGAAATCTGCAAGATTGTAGAAAATGAGAGAGACAACAAAGGACGACCACTGGGCACAGATACTCAAAATCATTGGAGATAGAGGGAAGATCTATCTCAGAACAAGAGAGAGCTAAGAACCAGCAGCCCTGAGGCAACAAGTAAAAGGAGAAAAGACCAAGCAGTGGCAAAAGGGTAATTCAAACAATAAGGGACTGCTTTAATTATCTCACTGAAGCGTCCATCTGGATCAAGCTAATGACACCAGAAAAATTCTCCTATGTGTGTCCATTCTGCAGGGTCTTTACTGGGGCTTGTCTTTGCTACTGGAAATGTCAGCTTGTCCCTCTATATAATCAAAGGTTTATTTTGCTCCCATGCTGTAGTTCTTGCTGTCCTGGTGCTCCCATAATTCAAACCCAAGCCCTACATGTGCAAGTATATCCAGAGCAAAAGAAGTAACAGTCCCACTCTATTATGGTATAGTCAGACCACATCTGGCTTTAGTTTCTGGAACACCATGTTAAGAAAATTATCAGGAAGCTGGAGAGTACTCAGAGGAAGGGATGAGGGATAATAAAGGGCCTTAGGATCATAACATGAAAACTGGCTAAAGAACCTGGGATTTTTAATCAGGACAGGATAAAACATAAGGAAATACTATTGTTGTCTCCATGTACTTAGAAGGGTTGTAGTAGTTGCTGTTAGAAGTAGCTAGGTGGGGCAGTGAGTAGAGCACTGAACAGAGAGTTAGGAAGACTTGAGTCCAAAGTAAGCCTCACTTTTAACTAGCTGTGTAATCCTGAGCAAGGCACTTAATATGTGTCTGCCTCAGATTCCTGGAATGTATGAAATGAGAACTATAAAACATAAAATAGCATGCACCTAAGGTTGTTGTGAGGAAAAAATGAGATATTTTTAAGGTGCTTAGCAAGTCTAACATAGCAGGAGCTTTTTCCCTTGTAATAAGTGTTTTATAAATACTTGAACCATGACCAACTACCAAAACTTCCAGGACTCATGACGAAATTCTGTCAGGAAGCTGCCTACCTCCTGATAGAGAAGTGTTGGACCTAGAATGTAGAATGACATCCATCTGTGGACATGGCCAATGGGAGCATTTGTTTTGCTAAACTAAACAATTTTTTAAAAAAGGTTTTGCTTTTCTTGAGAGATACTTGATTGATGTAAGAGAATGATTAGATTAGCTAGAAAGCAGAATCAGGAGCAAGGGATAGAAGCTAAAAACAGGCAAATTTAGGCTTGATAAAGAAAAATTTCTTAACCAAGTATAATAATGGGTTGCTCTGTAAAGGCCTTTAAACAAAGCTGGAAGACCACTTGTAGAGTAGTCTGCAGAGTAGATTCTTATTAATGTGTTCATGTATTGATTGAATTAGATAAGCTACAGGTTTCCTACCAAATGTAAAACTTTATGATACATGAAACAGCAATTTAGGGGCAAAAATTCTACCCAGAATCAAAGCATGAATAAAAACAACTGCCACTTTGGTGTGTAATTCCAGACCAGAATCTGATCTCAGAGAGTCCATAGGATGTCATCTTTGCTTTCTCTTTCTCCCTTTTTAAAAAAAAATTAATTCATTTTTAGTTTTCAACATACACTTCCATAAGATTTTGAGTTTTAAGTTTTCTCCCCACCATCACTTCCTCCCCCTTCCCAAGATGGCATGCAATCTGATATAGGCTTTACATATACATTTATATTAAACATATTTTTACATTAGTCACGTTGTAAAGAAGAATTAGAATGAATGGGAGGAACCACAGGAAAGAAGAAACAAAACAAAAAAGAAAGCAAATAGTATGCCATCAGTTCATATAAGTCTTCCCAGTTTTTTCTTAAGTCCACCTGCTCATCATTTCTTATAGCACAATAGTATTCCATCACAATCATATGGCACAACTTGTCCAGCCATTCCCCAACTGTTGGGCATCCCCTCAATTTCCAATTCTTTGCCACCACAAAAAGAACTGGGATAAACTTTTTTGTACATGTGGGTCCTTTTCCCACTTGTATGATCTCTTTGACGTGGTATTGCTGGGTCAAAGGATATATACAGTTTTATAGTCCTTTAGGTATAGTTCCAAGTTGCTCTCCAGAATGGTTGGATCAGTTCACAACTTCACTAACAATGCATTCATTTTTCCTTTCTCAATAAGAGCATCTTTCTTGTCCTTGAAAATACTTAACTTCTCTGGAGTAATATTTTGTGTAGTTTGCTAACTCATTTACTTACAAAAGAAACAAACATTTGCAGCAAAAACTACAATACTATGGAAGAGCCAAGAACAATAGAATACTTCTAATTTATACCTACCACAGCAAAGTAAAGGGTAATAATTATATCTGTATATTTTACAGTTTGGAAAATATCATACACACACCCCAAAATAGAAGCAGAGTTTCCTTTAAGGGAGAGAGTTTTGCATGCCTTTCACTTTGAGTCCTTTTGAAGGTTCTTCTCGTTACATTTTAGCTAAGAGACTCAATTCTCCCTTGGCTAATTCAGGTGTTTAAATGTACCCCAGTAAAAATATTCCAAAAGGATCCTAAGAACATAGATTTAAAGTTGGAATAATGACAATGAACAATTGTATAGCACTTACTACGTGCCAAGCGCTTTATAATTATGATCTCATTTGATCTTCGTAACTGCCCTGGGAGGCAAGTGTTACTATTATCCCCATTTTACAGATGAGGAAACTGAGGCAAACAGAGGTTAAGTGACTTGCTCAGGGTCACAATGCTGCTAAGCATATTGTATTTGAACTTGTGTCTTCCTGACTCCAGCCTGGTGACAGAGATCATCTACATCTAGTTGAAGGCCTTCATTAGCACTGAGACAGGTTAAGTGACTTGCTTATCATCACCCATCTCCTAAGTATAAGAGGCAGTACTTGAAACCAGGTCTTCTAATTCCAAGTCTTCTACTTTAACCAAGGCACCATTAGATTTGGTTCCTAGGAAATGTTCCTTTACAATTCTAATATTCTCAGATATACTTTTTTCCGTACCAGTTGTTTTTTTATTCCTCCTACCCCTCTTTACCTCCCATTTCCACCTCCAATACTAAATGGGAATATTCTTTTTTTCTCTTTCACAAATGTTGGTCCTCTTCACTGTCATTCTGTGTATCCTCTTTGTCTAACTTTATTACTGATGGAAGGTGTTAAACCCAAGTCACACATCCCCTACTACCTTAAAAAAAAGATATACTGCCAACATCATTTTATCTTAGGCCTTGTACTTCAAAAATCTCATTCTGTTAATATATTTTAAGCTCCATTTGTTGCCATATAACATCAATGATGTTTTTATTTTATATTAGTGGAATGTAAATTGCTTGAAGGCTAAGTATCTAAGTATCCTTGGGCATCTAACCGTACTGCAGGTGCTCAATAAATATTTGTTGCTAAATGTATCTACCCCATACTCTTTGACAAGCTTTAAATGCACTCAATCAAGAAAACCTTACAATAAAAGGTAGAAACTGAGCACAAATGATGCCTTAGGAGAACTGGTGACTTTACAAACTGACTGAAATAATTTGTTTTTTAAGCCTAAAAAATCAAACATCTGATAACATTGGCGCTACCCTGTTTAAAAAGCTCCCTATTACTAGTCTAGGGTAAAATACAAACTCATGTTTAAAGCTCTTCACGATCTGGCTCCAACTCCATTGCCTCCTTGTTGTTCTTTGTACATGGCATACCAACTCCTGTCTCAGGAGCAGGGATGTACTCCCCTCATTTCCTTTTTGGCATCCCTGTTTCCTTCAAGGCTCAGCCCATTTGCCACTCAAAAGCCTTTTTGGATTCCTCCAGTTGCTACTGCTAAAGCCAAATTACTTGCCTTTCCTTTGTATATGTTTTGTCTTTACTCAAAAGTGTATATGATATTTACTGTAATAGGATGTATGGAATTTGTTTTTGTAGCCCCAGCACTTAGCTTAGTGTCTGGGCAGCAAAATGATGCTTGCTGAATGAATGACTTTTTTCTATACCTGATAGCTCTTGCCTGTCATTCTTAGGTCAATCATAGAATATTGGTAACCTTTATACCACTGTCCCAAAAGAAAAACATCATACTTGTAAAAGGTCCATCTGCAAATGAAAGTGGATGAGCTCCAGGTTTTTCAATCTTGTATATTTCTTCTATAAACCGTATCTTGCAATCATTTATTGTATCTTCTGGTCCACTGTAAAAAGAACAAATAAAAAGTTTTTTTTTACCAGTAAAACTGAAGCATCAGCAAATGGTAAGGAAAAAAACCATAATAACAAAAATGAAACAAAACAAAAAAACTGACATCAGTTTTATCTGCTATATGTGCTGTTAAAGCAATTATCATCAATTTTGTTTGGCAAAATTAAATCTTTGTATAAACCACTTATTTTTGCGACATCACAAATACAGCTGTCAGTTCTCACAGGGTTTTAAAATAATGAAACAAAATTTAATATAGTGATTAGTCTTTTTAAAGAATAAACAGCCTATATATTTTTAAATAGGGCTATGAAAAACTATTCGATTCTGAAACTTCTCATATAATTTTTTTTTTTAGAGAATGACAGTTGTTACATGATATCTGATTATTCCGGTCAAATACCGACAGAAGATTTGATGAATTTCAAACTGTCAATTAAAATGAAAAGACTTAATACAATTCCTACCGTCTGCTGCAACATACTAATCCTTTGTAATTAAACAGGACCAGCTTTCAAAAATTATAATCTAATTTAAATGGTCAATAATCCCATTTTGGTTTACTAAACAATAAACATCAACATTTTATTGTAATAAACTGGGAGTTTCTATAAGGAAAAATGTATTTTGATAGCATAAAATTCTTATGCTAGCCTCATTTCTTAAATTCTGAAAATAGGCAGTTTCTTCTTTGGGAAGGAATGTCAAATTTCAATTTGTCTAAACAGCTTTTGTCAGTTTCTTTGAACTTGTGTAAGCATAAGATTGTTCTTCACTGAAATCAATATTTTAATCATTTTTTATAAAAGTAAGAATGTGGCAATACTATCACAAAGGTTAGTTAAGTTTTCTATTCTTTGTCCTGGTAGACTCATTTCCCAGTTCATCCTTCATCGCATCTCATGAGTTTAACAATCATCTCTACATAGATGACTCACAGATACAGTCAGCCCTAGTCTCTCCCCTGAGCTTCAGCTGTTTCTCCAACTGCCTAACTAAACATTTCAAATTGTTTGTCTAACCTGTTTCTTAACACATGCAAACCTGACCTCATTATCTTTCCTCTCCAACTTTCCAAGCTTCCCCATTTCTGTCAAAGGTATCAGCAACCTTCTAGTCTTCCAATTTCACTATCTCAGTTTTATTCCTGACTTCTTATTCTCCCTCATCCTACACATCCAATCAGTTGCCAAATTTTGCTGTTTCTATCTCTAGAACATCTTTACCAGAGGACACCTTCTTTCCATTAACATAACTACCACCATGGTTAAAGCCCTCATTACCTTGTCTAAGGGACTGCAAAAGGCTGGCCTCCCTGCCTTGATTTTCTCGCCATTCTAGCCTCCTACACACAGTTCTGCCAAAATAATTTTCCTTATGCATACATCTGACCATGCTATTCCCCTATTCAATTAACTTCAGTGTTTCCTATTGCCTTTAGGAATATATACATACATATATGTATACATATAAACACACACAGAGGTGTGGGTATATGTGCATGTGCATGCTTCTGTTTAGCTTTTAAAGTCCTACATAACCTGGCTCCAATTTATCTTTCTAGCCTCCCTGGATATTACTCTATACCACTCTGTGATTCAAACAAGCTGGCCTTCTCCCTGTTCCTCACATAGGACACGATCATCTCTCATCTCTTTATGTCCTGTGACTTTGCTCTGGTATCTTATATGCCTTGAATGCACTCCATTTCTAGCTCATTCAATTTTTCTCTTCCTTCAAGATGAAGCTGAAGTAGTACCTTCTACATGAAGTCTTTCCTAATCCTTATAACTTTCTTTCCTTCCTAACTACCTTGTATTAAATTACTCTGCATTTTTATTTATATACTATTTATGCTGCATATATTTGTATGTGTATCTGTCTCACTCGTTAGAATATAGGTCTTTGCAAGCAGGGATTATTTGATTTTTTTTGTACTTGTATCCCTGTAGCAAGGGATCTTAGGCAGCTGGTTGCACAATAGCTAGAGTGCTGGGCCTGGGGTCAGGAAGACTCATCTTTCTGAGTTAAAATCTGGCCTCCGACATTTACTAGCTGTGTGACCCTGGGCAAGTCACTTAACCCTGTTTGCCTCAGTTTCCTCATCTGTAAAATGAGCTGGAGAAGGAAATGACAAACCACTCCAGTATCTCTGCCAAGAAAACCCCAAGTGAGGTCATGAAGAATAAAGACATAACTGAAACGAAACACCACCACTACCACCACTTAAATCCCAAGGCCTAGAACAGTGCCTGGTCCTCAGCAGGCTCTTGATAAATGCTTGTTGATTGACTCATCTCTCTTCCTTGGGTTCTTTCCCCTTAAAGGAACACCCAAGGCCCCTGTGCTCAAAGGCGCAAGAATGCCTACTTGTTAATCCTGCTCTTTTGCCTCTGTTTTCCAGCAGGGGTAAGGCTTCGACAAAGAAGCAAGGTCTGGTAGGCTTCACCATACTGGAAAGGTTCTGATCATGGCCCTGGCGACAAACTGAACCTGCTTCCTGAGGCCCTGCTTGGTTAAGTACATACAGAAGGTTTATCACAAAGGCTGGACGCATGACAAATTCTTTAGTTATTCTAACTCATTAAACAAGACATAACTATTATGTGCATCTGACGAATCGCTTACCTTGTTCACACTATTGTACCTTCTCAACTTCCTTCCCTCCTAAAAATTTTGGCCAGCAACTCACTGCTACCAAGTTTTCTTTTGAACTATGTCTAAAATGGTCAGATTAAATACTGTTTAGAAAAGAAGTGATCTAATCGCTACTGGACTAAATATCTGCGGCTGCTACCATGAGAATGAAGTCTTCATGTCCTACTTCTAAAAAATAGAAAAGACATAATTTATTTTCAAATAAATACATCTGGTTATAAAATTCTTAACATGTTACACTGACAAAATATTTATTTGTGGGCTACTTCTTGAATGAATCTTGTTGCCTTTTACATTTTTATTTGAATACATGTTAACTATATAAATTGCTAATAGTTTTTAGAGTAATTTTAATTCACATGAATATTTTTTCAAAACTGGGAATTGTCTTCTGTAAACACTTTTGAAAGAGTGTATGTTTTAACCTACCAAAAAATCATTTAAAATGCTAAATAAATGATCTTTTAAAAGTCTTTTAAAGAATAAATAATAAAATAAAATATTATATCATGAAAAAAAAACCACTGCTTGATTTGTTAGTAAGCACTTAACTGGTTGCCTCATGCCTTTTTTCCCCTCTTTCTCCTAAATATCTAGCATAGTGCTGAGTATATAGCAGGTACATGATAAAAGTACTTGGTTGTGGGTGGAAAACATCTAACTATGGATGGTAAAAGCTTATAAATCTGTCAAGCCAAGGAAGGTAAAGAAAACTTCATATCAGTATCCACAGAACTAGAAAAGGCAGAGTAGCTACAAAGCAAAGAGTAGCAATAAAGGCACTCAAACTTCCAGGAGACAAAATCTGAGATTTCTATTGACATATGCACAGTCTTAGAAGCAAAGTGAACACAAGATCCTATGACAAGGAGGCAAATTCGAACTTACAAATATTGAGACATGATGAGAACTGATTACAATATGGTTGTAGAATGATAAAGCTTATTCAAAAGGAACAAGACATAGGTCAAATAATGACCATACCAAAGGACTTTACTGAGTAAGAGTATGGCCAGAGTAATAACATGTATATTACTCTAATACTCCAAAGGATCTTGTCAATGCAGGTATTCACACCTGTGATGAAGATGGCAATCCATCCATGCCTGTTTTTGTCACGTGACTTATCTATGTCCTTCCAAATTTTTGCCACAAAGAATTTATTAAAGCCTGGTAAAGCTTTCCTCCCTTTCTCTTGACATTAGGATACCAACAGAACAGGTTTGGACTATCCAACTGCCACACATTCAGTTCCACCCTTCTTTTATTAACATACTTCTTTGGTAATACCCTTCATAATACTTCTCTTTAATTCCTCATTTGTCTAATCTGTTGTAGCCCTTCCATGCCCACCATCAACCTCTCCGTTGCACTTTAAATGAGGCTGATCTTTACATCTTTAGAAACTTAGTATGTGTAGGACAGCAGGGGTGGGGAGGAAGGATAGGGGTCATTAAAGTAACTTTGCAATTTTCAGCCAGCAGTGCTCCTCTCATTCAATTCTAGGACTAATTTGTTGCCTATTTTCAGTGTTTGTCCAAGACACACACACACACACACATACACATTTAGTAGGTTGTAACTATACATCCAATAATGATAACTGATAAGTGTAGAACCACCTGAACAATAGACTTTCTTTACCCACTTGATTTTCCCCGTGTAGACAATTAGGCCAAATTATTTTGAATAATTGTGACTCCTGAAATCTCTCTGTGAGAGGCAGACTGGCATGATGGATGGAGTTGGTCTTGAAGTCAGAAAGACGGGTTCAAGTCCATTCTGACACCTGGTGGCTACGTGATCCTTGCCAAGTCACTTCTCAGTCTCCTAGAATAAAAGTGCCGAACTTAAATAGAAATGGGGAGGCACTACTAAACTGGACGTAGTGTTCCGTGTGGGCAGCACACTGACTTAGGAAATGACATATACATAGTATCTATGTTGAACTGTATTTTTAGTTGTTTTGTTAACTATTTCCCAATCACATCTTAATCTGGTTTGGGCCGTATTCAGCAATGTTGTGGTTGCTCAGAGTGTGTGTTTGATGCATTGTCTCCCCTAGACAAGTCTCTAAAACATTAAGTGACAGAAAAGGAACATTAGTAGTGGAAGCTCCTCAATGAGAGCTCTCTGAACTGCCAAAATTACAGGTCTGGTTTTAAAAAACTGAATCTAATTTAGGAGACTCTGCAGTGTTTTAGAGTTTGATATAATCAGCACAGTGCCATCTGCAAACAGGAGCTACTGAAGGATCTCACCATCTATTTCTCTTTCACTTGTACTGAAAGTAGCAAACACTTTTACTAAGCATGTCTCCCTATTATTAAAAAGCAGATCTGAGTAAACTTACCTTTCGAAGATCCCTTTAAAGTGGCATTTTGTTTTATCAAATTTAATGCTTTAAAAACAGTAATAAACAATAAGCATAGGGGCAAACTTAATGTTCCCTACACCTTTCAGTGAATTGTGTAATAGGGCGAAAATGTAGTCTACTGTGGAATTAACATTATGAAAGCTGCCTGTTCACTTTTAATATCTTCAGTCAAGGATGGTCTCAATGTATGTGCATGTGTGTGTATGTTTCATAAAATACGTCTAATAAAATATATGGATATAAATTAGTTTCAACATTTTATGTATATGGCAAAGTACGCACATGAGTTGATACCTATTGATGTTTTCTTGCTCTCCTTTTTTTGGATGTGATATTTTTTCTACATGTCATTGGTACTGTTCCCTCCTTTAGAGGATTTGAGGATTGATCTCAATGCTTTCACAATTATGCTGTCTCATGCATGGACCTCTTCTGTGGGTACCTGGTCTTACATAGTTCCTTTTCTAATCTTTGTTTCCTTCAATGCCATTTCCAGTTCTTCAAGAAGCATGTTCAGGATTAAGAGTCCAAATGTTCACTGCCCACGATGGTGAAAAGTTCTGTTATAAAACCTTTGCCGATTTTTCCCCCCATTTTTCCATCTGTCTTTCAGTAGCATCTTTAAATGACCTAGGGATGACACTTAGCTGGGTGGGGGAGGGGGGGTCTCTTGTCAAGCTTTATTTAAAATGATTTTTCCTCTTGCTGCTTCCTGCTGTTTTGTGAGGTAATATTGCTCATAATATTCCATCACCCTTCTAAGATTTTACAAATGACAATATAAATCCTAACCATGTGTTCTTGGTTACCAAATTCTTTTGTTTGACAAGAAGATAAAGTATTTGCTGACTCAGGCACTTTTTGGGCTCTTCTCCATTCTTCTTTCAAGTAACTGATTTACTTCAAGTAAACTTTTGCATGAAATTATTACATCAATATCCACTGTTCATCCATCTCCTATGTTTTTTAAACAAAAACTTAAATAGGTCAGATTGAAATTGTTTTAATTCCATGTCCACATTTTTTATTCTTAATTTTGATCTTTGATCATGTTCTGACTGCTGATTCAGAAATCATTACCACATTAACAATGAGATATCTCTGAACTATATTACAATTAAATTCATTTTGGGGTGAACATCATATGGTATCTACTATGCTCAGTGCCTGGAGATTTGAACTCAGGAAGATGAGCCTTCCTGATCCCAAGCCCAATACTCTGTCCACTGTGCCACCTAGCTGTCTGTCTAAAGCAGAGCTGCTAATAATTTCTTAACTTGCCTTCAAAAGATGGAAAAAGTAGTAATGATCATAGCTAACATTAATATAGCAATTTAAAGTTTGCAGAGGGCTTCACATACCTTATCTCTTTGATCCTCACTCAAAAGCTGTGAGATATATGCTATTATTCATATTTCAAAGATAAGAGAAATGTACTTGGGAGAGGTTAAATCGTGAAGCTAGTAAATGTTTGCATCTTTTTGATTCGAAATCCAGACTTTATCCCATTACATCACTGCCGTCTCCCAGGACAAGGAAATTCTATTTTGGATTTACTCTTACCAACAAGGAGAAACTGATAAGTATAAATTATAGGAGCCCTTGGGAGAAATAACTACTCTTAGAATCTGTGTAGAAGAGAGAAAAGCTAAGTACAGTCTGACAAATATCTTATATTTGGGGATAAGTAATTTCAAAGAGCTCAGAGAAAAGATAAATAGGCTCTTGTAGACTACAATTCCTAAGAGGGAAGCCAGCCTACAAGTAACGGGAAACTCTCAATAATGAAAATCTGAAAACAAAGAGAAATAATTCTGACCAAGAGGAAAAAGTAGAACTTGTTAATGAGACCAATGTGGAGGCACTGAAAAATCATCAAGCAATCTGGATTTTTAAAAGATATCTATTTAAATTGGAAGCAAGATCAGAACAGTAGAAGAATGAAGCATTCTACGGTCTTACAAAAAAAAGAGTATCAGGAGCATAAGGACTCAGGATGGGATGAGGCAAAGGAGCAATGATGAAGACAGAATTTTAAAAATTTATTTTGAATCAATGTAAAACACTTATTAAGCACTTACCTTGTGCTAGGCACTTGGGAGAAAAACATAAAAGTTAGACAGTTCCTACTCTCAAGAAGTTTATATTCTAATACATGCAAAGGAGCAGTGGCTAAGAAACAGGGTGATGATTTGGGAAAACCACAAGAAAGATAAATGGAACAAAGGGCAGTTACTTAGTTGCTTGTTACATCCTTTCCAAAAGCAATGACTACACTGATTTGATTACTATTTCTAGAGCAAGAGTTGAAGAGGGGAAGGGGCGTAGAGAAATGGCAAAATGTCTGGTGTTGAACAGATGAGAAGCATAGTCTGGGACCAGGTAGACATAGTGGGGAAGTTGAGTTTGCATTCACTCACTCATCAATAAGGAACTATGCAGAGCTCTAACAGCTAATGGATTAACTCAAGGAGGCAGGCACGGTCTCTGCAGGTCTGATTTAAAGGATGCTATCTTGGTGGGGAAAGGGAGAGACAGCAATAGGGCAGCTGACAAGTTGTATTGGCTAGACGGATAGGGGTGTAAAAATAAAACAGGACTATTGCTTGACAATGACAACAGATGAAAAAGGCAGCCTTGGCTCAACTCTTACTTTTTTCCCCCCAACTTCTCTGCCAAGGAGAATGAATTCTGGAGACTAGAACGGTCAGAATGCAAATGGCTAATGGGGAACTGATACTTTGGAAAAACAGGAAAACAATGTGCCCTTAATGAGTTCAAGGCACTACACCCAGATGAACTATATTCTAGATTACTGAAAGAACTAGTGTGAAACACCACCAGTGATCTATTAAAGATCTGAGATTGGATCAAACAAATGCTTCCTAATTTTCTGAAAAGGGAAGAAAATGTAGTCTACAAACTATAAATCAGTGAGCTTGACATTGATTCCTGGCAAAACTCTAGAATAAATGATTAAGAGATGGTCACTGAAGATTCAGAAGATGAAGCAGCATTCAAGAAATCAGCATGACTTTGTTAAGAACAAATGTCAAATTAATTTGATTTTTTTTCCTGACAAGGTTACTAGACCAGACAGGTTATTGACAAGTGAATTCTGTAGATATCATTTCTATATATCTGACAAAATAGTTTGCACAACACTTTATTTTCCATATCATTTGCGTGTTCCTTAGTCATAGGATACACCACCAGGATATAACTAAGGTGCAGATGATGTGAAACTCTTCAGGGTTATTTTTTACTTTCTAAACTTTAGTTTCTGGACTCAAAGTGGTAAGGTACTAAGGAAGAAAAGATAGTCACAGTTGAACTCAGCTCCTCTTAATGTCTTTGACCTCTTCATGTATAGCCGATGTTACTGACCAGGCCAATGATTGCTTTTCTCCAAGACCATCAGTGGTCTTAATATTAAGTTGAGCTTCAACTCTTCCGCAGGCATGGTTGTCTTCTTCAATGAGGACAGAATAATTTGACAAGCCCTGTCTCGTGTGAGAGAACAGGACTGCAATTAAACATGACACAAATGGTTAGTCACAGCTACCATTCTCTTTGCTGAGGATGTAAACCTGATCTCCACCTTTTGATGGGGATGAACGGAGCCCAGTTTGACCATCATCATGCCCCAGCAAATGTCTTCCCTCTAGAGTCCTCGTCTCCACTCCAAGTTCTGGTGAAACTTTTCAATGTCTTAACACAACGTGCATCTTCTTTCTGTGTCCCAGGAATTCACATTTATCTCCTTTTTCCTCAATTCCAGTCACCACTATGCCATAGCCTGCGACAAAGACTCCACAGGCAGCAGGAAGGGCTTCTTTAGATCCTGAGTGGGCAAAGAACATGAGTATCCACAGCATCCAGCAGGTTTATTACAGTATTCACCTCCAACTCTGGCTACTGCTGCTCAAGGGCACCGAGAACAGAGCCAATAGTGATAGTAAGATTTTCTTGTTCCCATAATAGCTAAGTTCAGTGAACAGTTAGTCTATTTCTAGCTCTACTAGCTTCACCATCTCATTTGTCCTAGATAGCATCTGCCTAGTTTGCAAACACTATTATGTTCTGCTTAGCAATGATCAGGTGTTCCCTTGTAGCATGAGGACATTGTTGGCTATCACCAGGATTCAGGGGCTGTCCCTATGTTCATGTTCTTGACATAGGGAGCATGGCCAGGACCATGAGTGTGAACGTGTCAGGTGGCTGTGCTATATTCCATATGGGATGCACTGATACCCTGGGCCACTGCTGATATCTTCATGCTTATTCAACTTGGCCCCACATCTCTTTGCCAGAATCCTGGTGATAGCTGCTGTGTAAGTATGCTTGCCCTGATATGTGACCAGTAGGGCCCACATTAACATGGGACTTGTCTCTCACAGAAGTCTTATATCCTTGATAGCAAAAGTGATTAAGATGAAGGGGAGTGCTTCTGTCTTGGGTTACAAAATTGAGCCTCCTTCAGAATATAAAGTTGAGCCTCCCTCAGAATATAATGATCAGTGTCATTGTGATGAATGGAGAGAGTATGGAGAGGGAAAGGGAAAGCTGAAAAAACTGAGGGAGGGGACTACAGGAGGGGAAAGAGAAAAAGCCACAGGATTCATGTTATCCTTACGAAAGATGTAGTCTAGGTAATAGTACAAGGAAGTAAATTCAGAACTGGCTGAATGGCTGGACTCAAAAGAGCAGTTACTAATGATTTGATTTCAACTTTGAAGGAGCTCTTCAGTAGTATGTTCAAATGACCTTGACTTAAGTCTGTATTATTTAACATTTTTATCAGTGACTTTGATACTAAGGCATACTACTCAAATCTATACATCATACAATCCTATTAAAAATAGCTAACAAAGGATATCCAGTCAGGATTTCCAGATTCCAAAAGCTCTTGACGGGCTAGAACACTGAGCTGAATGTGATAATGTAAAATTTAATAAAGATAAATGTAAAGTCTTATTTTGGATTTAAACAATATTTTAAAAGTACAAGATGAACTACAAAATGTAGAAGTCTGTTTAGAAGGTAATTCATGTACAAAAGGCCTGAAAATTTTAGTGGAATATAAATTTAGTATGAATCAACAGTGTTATATAGCAGCTGAAAAAGTTAATGCTATGTTAGGCACCACTAAGGGTGCCAAAGTGTCCTTAAGGTTAAAAAAAAATCTGTAAAGACATCTTAAGTCCAGAACCTATACAGAATATACAATCTATATACAATCTACTTATATGAAACTGTCAAAGGACATGAACAAGAAATTTACGAAGAAAATATTATCTTAAAACCACATGAAATGACACTCCAAGTCCTTAATGAAAGGAAAGTAAATAAAAGACAACTTTATACCCATTAGAATGGCAAAAATATCAACAAACGGTAAATTCTAATGTTAGGGTTATAAGGAAAAAGGAACTTTAATATATGGTTGGTAAGACTTCACACTGGCAAATGTTTCATAGAAATATAGCAATATGTAATAATAGTCACAAACCTGATATCTTTTGACCCAGCGATTCCATTGCGAGGACTCTATCCTAAAAACATCATAAAAAGGAAAAAAGAAACTATCTGTACAAAAATATTCATAGCTGCTCTATTTGTAACAACCAAAAGTGGGAAACAACTTATATGTCCAAAAATTGGAGAAAGTCTGAATAAATTATAGTTAATAATTAAATGGCTTAAGGAGTAAAAATGTACATAAATTATTAGAAAATTTATTGAAAAGATTTATGAGATGATGCAGATTGAAATCAGCAGAACTGTATGCATAATAACTACATCAAAAATAAAGAAGGAAAGAAAACATAGCTAAAAATGGTATAATTTCAAATAGGTCATGAAGTGGACGCAGAATAGAAATATAGGAGATAATTGTTTCATTTTTTATATTTGTAGCTCTTCAGCACTTATCATAGTAGCTGGCACATAGTACATTTACTAAGTGCTTATTGACTGCTTATTTGATGGTTAATCTTTTAGATCTATCTTGTCGAAGATGGTTTAAGAATGAATAACTTTGTCCCTAGTTTTATATTTTAGTCTCGTATTTGATCATTTTTGTAAAAGGTTACTAAGCTCAAGATTTTTAAAAAATTAAACATAACATGGGTCTTAAGCTTTAAAATTGTTAGTTGTGTCTTTCAACAGGTATAGGAAGAGGAGTTTAAGAAAATTATCTCTTGAACACACACTTTATTATTAACAATGCAATTAGAAGAGACAGGTCTGAAATGACATTTACATACCCATGATTTGCTTCTACTCTCTACTAAAAATAAAACATGCATTCACAGACAAAATCCCAAAGTGAAAATTAACAACAACTTCAAACTGCATTTTTGGAGGACTATGTCAACTTTGATGATTACATATTAATGATTCAAAGTAATTCCCTGAGGTAAAAAAATTTTTTTTTGCCGTATTATAAAAATTTGGTGTGACAGTAGCTAGTTATTCGGGTATAATCCCTACTGGGAAAATGATAGGCTCAACCAAGTTGCATTAGGAAGAAGTCTAACGGTGAAGTTGTAGTGATATTAGGAACAAAATCAATTTCCTTTCAATTAAGCATTGAAAAATTATTTACTAGTAACAAACTGATAAAAATAGTGAAGCACACAGGGATGAAGGCAAGAGGTGGAGTTTGTGAAAACAAGACTGAAGAACGTTCACTAATATATCTGAAAATTTTTAATTTAGAGTAGAAGATAATAAAAAATATACCAATTGCAGATGCACTCATTAAGAGTTGTTCCAAATCACTCGGCAAAAGCCAATGAAAAATATTCTTCTATGAAGCAATCGAAAAAAGAGTGACTACAAAACAACAATCAATGGTAAGGGTATGTGATAAACATGGAGGTGTCAATAACCAAGGCATTTCCAAATAAAAAAAGAATATTAGAAACATGAAGTTCTACGTGAGGTGACTTCATAGAATTTATGTTAGGAAAAAGTGCCATGTTTCTTTTTGTGACATGGTACCTTTTTACCAAACCAAGTGGAAGAGACTGGTTGGTTTAAATAAGAACAGTGAAAAATGAGACATGATTGTTTACTGGGCTGGAAAAAGAAAAAAAACCATGAAAATGTTAAATGGATAGGAAGCAAACATCTTCAAAGGATATTACTTAATACAGATTCAACGAACATCAGAGCCAGGAAGGACCTTACGGCTCATTTTATAGATAAGTAAACTGAGGTTGTCATGGGAGCATAAGGTACTTGCCTAAGATCACCTAATAAATAGCCAATAAGGGACATGCAAGGTGTGCAGGATCTGAAAGTTAAGTCCTATAATTAGTCTGACTCTCTGCTAAATGCACTAATTCTAAAAACACATGCACACTCTTCCCTGAAGCCACGTTTTAACTAACCATCTCCCCCTTCTCCTTTTACTTGATGAGCATTTGAAATAACACCAAAAGCCAATCTTATTACAAAGTCTTTTATCATCAAGGAACAAATCAGTTGTTCAAAGCCACAGAGCAAGTCATAATATTGTATTATGACTTAGAATGACCCTAACCCTATGAACAAGGTTTAACAGAATCACTTAGGAACTAACCAAGGACTGATTCTTTAGTTTGTAGATTAACTATCCAGTTTCTTTTCTCCTTCCTTGAAGTTTTTGTAGCACTTCCAACATAGGATGGAAGGCAAAGAAATAAGAGATGAACTGCTTGTCTGTTTCCAAAAAAAAAAAGCCGGGAGAGGGGAGTGAGTAGGCTAAAAGTGTTTAAGAAACATTGGCAACTGAAAATCACACTGGCCATTTTGAAGTTATCACTGAACCAGTTATCTTTGTCCCCTGACAGAAAAATACGATTAAATACTATGCCAGCCACCTAATGTTAACTGCATGATGTTAATAACACAGCTGCTATGCATAGTATTTTTTCCTAGCGAAGCTTAAGGTCCATGAATTACACTGAAATCATAGGGAAGGAGGAGAGGGTCTTTTATTGTGGTAAACAAAATAGAAACAAAGTTAAGTGATCTCTGGAAAATTTTTATTTGTAAGTTTGGATTAAAGTAAATATTAAAGTAAAATTCAATATCTCTCCCTTCCTGTGGAAGGTATGGAATATCAGATTAAGTTCATATATATTGGATGGGTATACAGAATTACTTTTTTCCTATCTTCAAAAAAATTCTTTATTTCATAGGATGGTTTTCTGAATGAAAAAGGGAGAAGAAATATATCTGTACATGAAGATGTTATAAAAACAAAAGGCATTGATAAAAATTTTAAATTAAAAATATGATAGGTATAGAGAGAACTAGGTTCAAGGAGCAACAAGTATATCTTCTATGTTATACTACTGTCAGATTATCAAGACTAACCTAAGGTCCAATTCTGAGTGTAATTTAACTCACTGGGTAGAGAGTACAGACTCTAGAGCTACAGGAATTGCTTTTAATTCCAACTGTTACTTATTTGTGCAACTTAGAGAAAGTTAACCTAACCTCCTTAGGCTTGCTTCAGTTTCCTTAACTATAAAATGAAGGGATTTAATTACGAGTCCTCAGAGTTCTCTTCTGACTATATTTCTATGAAACTACGATTACGCTTCTGTCAAATGGGCTGCATAAACAATCACAACCACAGGAAACCCTGGGAAAAATAAGAGGCTGACAGTTAACAGTAATACAGATAACTGCCTCCTCATATTTTAGGGGATAATCTATCAGCGGCAATGCAATAAAATAATTTCAAAGGGGGAGGGGTCATCTACTTCAACTAAACCAACCCTCTATTTTACAGAACAGGAAACTAAAGCCCAGTGAGAAGTAATATCCCAAGATTGTGCCAGTGGTAAAAAGGGGATTCAAATAAGTTGGAGAAAGAGAACCATTATCAGAAAGAATGCAAAAAAAAAAAATCTCCTATGACATTTCTAGAGCAATTCAGTGAGGTCTGAGATAATTTGATGCCAAGGATGTAAGACCTAGGGTTGAAATCAATAAAACCTACTTATGAGCAACTTTTCAATAAAAGAAGCAAACTCATACACGGAAATGGAGCCTCTCCCATTCAATGCAGTAAATGTCAAAACACATCCTTGGAGCAACTGGCACTCACTGAAAGTACATTTCCAATGTTAAGGGTACGAAAGGGGAGAATCACAAAAGTTTTCACTTACAAATGTCTCAAAAATGGATAAAAAGTCCTGTCTGAAGAGAGATATTTATAATACATGAGAAACATTGGTTAATTTAAAAACTGATGCACCTTTTTATGTATGCTTGTTAGCAGTACCACTTTATTCATTTGGATCTTAGTGCCCCAGCAAATTGCTTTTAAGGGTTTGTGTTCTACTAAGATTAAATAGAAGATATAATGACAATTAAAAGGATTATGATCTGTGGTTTTCTAGAGTAAAATGACAATTCAAAAATTGGGAAATATTTAATTGCTATCTTTCGAAATTTAGTTACTTTATCTTGATCTTTAAGCAGTTTTAAAGTAAATTTTGCATTATTTTTCCAACTATGACCCAATTTAGTCCTCAAGCTTTGACAAGTTTTGCTTATATATACACAAATATTTGTATGTGTGTATATATATATATATATATACACACACACACACAAATGGTGAACATATTAAGTAAAATGTATTAGTTACATTAAAACTAGTACAATTATCCCTTCCATGCTGCAACTTTCACTACTGAGGGCTAGCTTAAGAAAGGGAATGGGAATTTGGGGGGGGAGTTTTGTGGAAGTCACAGATGACAAACACAGAAAGTTTAGAAATTCAGAAATGCATAATATATATAGTTTGGATAATATCAACATTTTCTTTTAATACCATAATAATTTTCTCTAGTATGAAGCGAGGGCCAAAAAGTTTTCCAGATTTTCTACATTGTAGGGGTGCCAATGCCTCTAACTCCCATGAAGTAGAAGGGATAACTGAACACTATAATATTAGTTATACTGATATGATACTATTTATTCTTATTCTATGATTCGCTAAGTTTTCAGACTATACCCTTTTTATGTAACATAAATCATAAAGTCTATGTTAAAAGTTTTAGTGGAATTTACTATTAGCCATTAGTTAATGACTCTGGGGGTTGGGGGGCCCTAACAGAAAAGGGTAGATTACATGCTCTCTGGAATTTGAGAAATTAATTTCTTGTTCTAAGATTCTACTCCTTGGTTCAGTTTTTCAATATGTGGGGCACAGAGCTCACTAAATTTAATTCCATGACTACATAAAACTAAGATAAATTTTGGGCAAAGGAACCAAATTTTAAATAAGCCTGTTAGATGGAATTAATTTCTTCTCAAAAAATGGAAATAAGTTTACAAGAGATTTTTAGAAAATGCATGAATTTTACAGTTGTTTTCCTAATAATTGACAAATTTATGCCAAGATTCTTATCCTAATAAAAAGAGGCAAGAATCCATCTCACGAAATTTCCAACAGGTACCAAGGGACATCTCACACAGTAACTATAATATTTCATGTACTGGAACTGTGCAATCTGATACGATACAGTTAATATTTCACAGTGCCACAATAATTTGGAGGTATCCAAGGCTGAATAAAAATGCAAGTCTCTCTCCCCCCATTTGCATATAGTATACATAAGTAGAGATAGAACTTTTAGACCCTAGCTTGATCTCAAAAATTGCCAAGTTCTATTGGTAACTTTCTTTTCCTATGACTAGTTGCCAAATCATGGCATCTCCTATGAAATACATATAATTATTAACATATGCTAAAAGTCCACTGCTTATTTACAATGCTTTGAACCTAAACCAATTTTGCCTTGTCTATACATGAAGTCTTTCCATTGCTTTATTCAGTTTGCAAAATGACTGACAATCAACAATACCTTTTTTTAAAAAAATACATATTTAGTAGTCAAAATTTCCTTAAGTAACTAAGGCAAAGGTAATTCACTAACTCTCAATTAACTGGAATCCAACTAACAAAACCTCTCAATTAATGGAACCCCCAACGTTTTCCCCTTTTTAGGAAAGATCAGAGGATCTATAAGCATAGGGAACCCCAGTAGTCTAGTTCAAATTCTTAATTTGTCAGACAGAAAAACCAAGGCCAGGGCAGTTCAACAACTGGACCACGATCACACAGGTAGCAAACTAAGAGACTCCAATGCAGGTGTTCTGACTTCAACCTAGTGGTCTTTGGTCTTCCCACTAGAAAACAAGCTGGCAAAAGATTTAGTCTAAAAAAATTTTTTTAGAGCATGTCTCGGTCTTATATTGAACTTAATGTCTGATATCTAAAAACATCGTGCCCTTTAAAATATCAAAGATCTAATTACTACCTCAACTATGTTATACTTACTAGAATGGGACAGTGGACCAATACATTCATTTCAGGACCATTTTTAACAAGTATTAAAACAAAAGAGGATTTTCTATTTGTGTAAAGAATTCAACTAAACCACCTTATTCCAAGTTTATTTAAGGTTTCATCACTTGATTAAGTATCAGTGACAACACTGATTATCAAGTTGTAGGTAAAGAGAATGAAGCAAAAAAAAAGGCAAGGAGCTGTTCTAGAAGAGTGACATTGCCACAAAATGATGTCCTCAGTCCAGTGGGCAGCACACTGTGGGGTGGCTCAGACATGCAGTGCGATGCAAACTCCAATCGAAGGCCTCAAAGCCATTCAGGCTTAAATTTTCAGAGTTTTTAAGACAAAAAGCTGACGTGGCACTAATAGGAGACTGTACCATTACCAGTAAGGTGAGGCAATGGAATAGTCTGGAACACTGGCAGCCTAAAAAGGAATGAGGGGCAGGACCCAAGAAACTTAACTCTATCTGTGCCACAGTGTAAAAGCAGTTGGGGACCAGTGAGACACTGGGTCTCTGGGGTCAGTTAAGCAAGGTGAAAACAATCTAACTGGCCAAGAGAGACAAACAAAATAGAATTTTTCAGATCCCGTAGAAGGTGCGTGGATGAGCCAATAAAAGTACAAGAAGGCATGAGGCAAGAATATAAGGTACAGGAAGTTCAACCTCGAAATGGATTATGTTCAAGGTTCATTTATAAGATAGTTGTATGAAACTCATACTTTTCTATAGAAATGTTATACATTTCTTTCCACTTTGGACTTATGATTTCACCAGTGTGGAAAAGAATTCCCAACACATAAACTCCTTCCACAGATGGAGATCTACAACTCATGTGCCTAGGTGGTACAGTAGCTATAGTGATAGGCTTGGAATCAGGAAGACCTGGGTTCAAATTTGATCTCAGATGTTTACTAGCTGTGTAACCCTGGGCAAGTTAAACTGTTTGCCGCGGTTTCCTCATTTGTGAAACTGGAATGATAATAGCACCTCCCTCTCAAGATCTGTAAAGCACTTAGCATGGTGCTGGGCATATAAGAGATGCTATATAATTGTTAGCTATTATATCATTATCATCATTATTCTATATAATTTACCAGTTTTTAATCTATTGGTTCCTTTTCTGTTGCCTTTCTGGATAGCCATCTCCCCAATCATTAAAGAAAACCTTTACAAAAAGACCTTGCAAATCTCTCAAGCCATAATTCTTCCTTTTTCTAGCCAAAATCCTAGAAAAAAGTTTTCAATACACACTGCCTCCTCTTCCTTTCCTCATTCACTTCTCAACCCTTTTTAATCCAGTTCTGACCTCAGCTCTCCACTGAAACTGCTCTCTCCAAAGTCACTAATAATCTCTTAATTGCCAAATCTAACAGTCTTTTCGGAGTTGTCATTCTTCTCAGTTTCTCCCTAGCTGACTGGTCCTTGACCTGCTTTATCATCTTTGCTGTATCACTCTACCTAACCACATTATAATCCAAGGCTCTGTCCTGAGACCTCTTTTCCCTTCTTTTTATAGTCTTTCTTGGTGACCTCATCAGTGAGAATTAAGTATCAGTAAGGCTTTCAGTTCTGTATGTATCTAGTCCCAGTCTCATTTCTGAGCTCCAGGACTGTAACATAGCCTATTGGGTTTTTTGATTTGGATGTTCTAGTCATCTAGTGTATACCTCATCCAAAGCAGAATTCACACTATTTCTCCCCAAATCCATCCTTCTACTGAACCTTTTATTTTTGCTGAGGGTACCACCATTCTTTCAGTTTCCTAGGTTTGTAATCTTGGCATTATCCTTGATTCTTCTTTTGCCTTTGTCTAATTTTACTATTCACATAGCTACCACCTTAATTTAGTCCCTGATCGCCTCTTGCCTGGACAAAGGTCTCCCAATTAGAATCTCCGCCTGAAGTGTCTTGTCAAACTGATTTTCTTGTAAGCATAGTTCTGATCATGTATTCTGGATTAGATAAAACCTGTACATTTTCTCTCTTTCAATAAAACATAGGCCTTTCTAGAGCAGGGACAATCTCATTTTTGTATACCCAATGCCTGGTATCCAACGAGCACCTAATGAGTGCTTGCTGATTGATGACTGATTTATTGCTAGACTGACCTACACACTGTCAGACAGTCTAAAGGTATTAAAGGACAAAACTGAAACCCACATCTCTCTCGTCCCAAGGCTGCCCCTATCCAGTAAGCCAAGCTTCTTTTCTCAGCCATAACATGTAAACCTTAAAAAGCTTTTTTGGGCTAGCTTGTGAATATAACCACCAAATGTATCTATGGGCAAATGCATTCCACGTATACTAAAATGAAACTCAACGCAGAAACATTTGCTTTAAGATTTAATTTCTCCTGGGCTTTTAAAATACAGGGGAAAAAACCTACTTTCACTTTGATTTCTATGTTTAAAATTTTTATTCTACTTTTTCCCATCTGAAGACCATTCCTCACAGTGGTAAAAACAGAAATCAGTTAGTATTTCATTACTCAATCAACTGTAAACTTATGTACACCAAGAAGTGGATCTAGTCTTTCCTTGTTAAAGAAAATAAAGGAGGATAATGAGAGTAAAAAGGAAAAACTTAAAAAAAAGAAAGGGCAGGTATAGTTCAAATGAAGAGTAAAGGAAAAACAAAAGTGACAGAGAGAAGAAACAGGGTGGGTTTGTTAGGAATCTGTTGCTTTCCATGTATGAAGACAATAGAGGATAATGCAATGTGGATAAGGAAGGTTGAGTAGTTATTTCACTACATGACCAACATGTAAGAAAAAAATTTTAAGGCCTAAGCAGGTAACTTTAGTTGTTTCTGCACAAGATGATCCATGCAAAATACCAGCTGTGTCCACATAAGCACAGGCCAGGCAAGAACTTTAATGCATAAAAACAGAAAACGTGTCCTAAAATGCCAATAATGTAATTCTTTAGGTTACTATAGTTCCATGCCATCAGATAAGTTAATGATATAGACTTAGGTGTTATTGTAGGAGGTGCTGGTGAAAGTTTAAAGAGTGAAAAGATTAGTGGGACTCATCTGCATGAATCATACACAGAGATTTTTAGTGTTGGTGACAGACAACAAAGGACTGATTCAAAAGACAAATTAGAACTATGATGACAGGAAGATGATCTTAGTGCTTACTAATTAGTATAAAATAACCAGGGTACACTTATTTTGTATTATTTCTTATATATAATGAGAGGCTGTAAAATGGAAACAGTCCATGCTAATGTCTGTATATTCATTTCCCATTTTTTGAGCTGATCTATTTAAATAGGTCAGACTGGTACTGTTTTAATTCAAGCTATGCACTGTCACTTTTATCTTTTAAATACGGTATATTTTTTCTAGTAAATCAATGGTCTGACTACTTAAGACATCTGATTCAGAAATGACTCCAACATTAGTAATCAGTAATTTCCTGTTTGTTAGGGATAGGGATAGAAACCGGACCTGTGATTTCACTGTTAAAGAGAACTCCTGAGGCAGGAGTGTGGAAATTTCTTTTATCAATGCATGTTGGTACATTCTTTGTAACTTATGATCCTAGGGAGCTGCCTAGAGTAGTGAGAGTTAAATGACTTCAAGATTACAGTCATTACACATCAGACAGAGATGAACCTAGGTTTTCCTGACTTTTCATTACCATAGCTGCCTTTCTTCCTATTTGTTAAGATATAGTCAATTACGGTTTTTTTTGGTGATGTTGTCTGCTTGTCACGTCCAGAAAATTCCAGCTCTTTTCTGGAAGAAATTATTAATATATAGATGTCAGGATTCTATGCAGTCTAAAAGCCTTTAAACCTTTTCATTTCTTTATCCTGAACTACATTTACCAAAATTTTTTTTTGCCATCCTCCCCTAAACCAATTCTGTAAAGATTTATTTAGTTCAGAGTATCTTATCAAATTCTTTATAGAATTTATTTCCCTATCCTCTGCAACAGATGCAGACACAAAGTGTATTTCTTTGCAGTATTATTTTTACTTATAATCATTATGAATACTGGGATATTGGGATGAATGTGTCCTATGAAATTATGTTTCTTATTGCCTTTAGGAATAGGAAAGAAACAACTCCTTCACTTCCTAATTAGGTGTTGCCCAAAGGAGAATCTCATTCATCCATTTAGCTGCAAATGTCCTGTATGTTATGCTTTTGGTTACAGTGAAAATGACAATGTTAATATAGTTCAGTTCCCTGAATTTGACTCATTAGGCACTGGAAAATGATTACAGATTCAGAGTGCCAGCAATAAAACTGATGTTTTTAGATGCTCACAAAGCCACATAATTCTTCCTCTTCTATACCCCCTTTTCTGTCATTCTTTCACTGTCTCTGCAGAAATGAGAGATTCCTGTTAGCTAGGCCAATATAGCATCAGACCTGGCACAGTCTATCAGGCCAGAAAGACTTAAAATATTTTCCTGGCAAGAGAATGTGTCTAAGAACAAGACTAGCCAAGTATGGAGAAGCTCAACAACAGTGGGCTGGACTAGGCAATAAAATTTTTTTGGTTAAGGCAACCTATGAAACAAACAATGGATCTTGGTCCTGTGAAGCTGGGAAAAAAAAAAAGAGCTAAGGGTAGAAATCTTTTTTTGTTCTATTCTCACAAAATTAACTACTAGATATTTTTTCTGAATATATCAAACAAAACCTTAGTAACTGTCAAATGTCAATGCTGCTGGCAATCAGTATTCCTTTACCACACCAAAACACAAAGTTCTAATTTCATTTCTGGCAAAAAAAGCTTAGTCATTATTCTTAACACGAATATGATTCTTTTTTTTTCGTTTTGTTTTTTGGCTGGGTAATTGGGGTCATGTGACTTGCCCAAGGTCACACAGCTAGTACATGTGTCAAGTGTCTGAAGCCAGATTTGAACTCAGATCCTCCTGACTCCAGGGCTGGTGCTCTACTCATTGTGCCACCTCACTGCCCCAACACAAATATGATTCTTAATTCAGGTACAAACATTAGTTTAACACTGAAAATCCTTAAGGAAGTTTAAAAATTTTTTTTGAAAAAGATTGCTGACTACTCTCATGAACAAGAAATACCAATTACATTATAAAATGATATTGTCAAAATGTCACAGCGTGCTATTTTGAGAATTCAGTACTTAAAATATACATGCTTGGATTAATTCTGTAGGTATAATGCAAAGTAAATCTTACCCTAGCATAATTTTTGCATGAACTTCTTTCTTAGTCCTTGAGAGTTCCTTCAATGTGGTAATCTCTGCATCAAACCAGAATCCTCTTTCTTCAGGAGTTTCTACATTGTAATTCACCATCACCATATCCCCTACATTTAGTTCATTCCACTTCAGGATTTTTCTTGCTCGTGGTCGAACATTTTGGGGAGGCATATCTAAAACACCATTTTCTGGATATCTAAGAGACAAAAAATGTAGTAAGTAGTAAGGAGTAAGATATCTCCACATAAGACATTTTGAAACAAAACACAAAACACAATTATTTATACCAAAAATTACAGTCTCTAACTGGAACATTAAAATTAGGCACAATTAAATGAAGGATAAAATAAATTATATAATTCTCCAACTGAATCAAAATATGATAATTTCTAGGTTAGGACCCTCATTACATCAAGCTCTCCTACTTTTCTCATTTGAAATTAAGTTTAAAATTTCTGTAGGTATCTAGAAGCAAAATCTTTTTCATAATCAACATCCCCATGTCTTAATGACTAAAAAGGAACATAATACTGAATTTTTCCAATAAGATAATTGTCTCTTAGAAAATAAAATTTTTAAAAATGAGTCATTAACATCTTCATTTTTTTTCTTTAAAATCCCATCTTATTTGCACATTTAGAAGGGCTTTCTTGATTGTGAAGCCAGAACTTTTTGCCTATAGGCATATTACAAAATCAGAGCTCTTCCATTCTACTTGTACTAAGATGTGAACCACTGAATAAAAAAGGTTTACTTACACACTGTTGTTAATCAGGAAGCAGTCTACTACTTTAAGTAGTACGATTTTAATCCTTAAGATGTAAAATCTTTCCACATAAATCATAAGCATTTCTATGTATTACTAACAAAGCCCAACAGCAAGAGATAGAAAGAGAAATTCCATTTAAAGTTACTGTAAACAACATAAAATACTTGGGAGTCTGCCTGCCAAAATAAACCCAAGAACTATATGAACACAATTACGAAACACTTTTCACACAAATAAAGTCAGATCTAAACAAATGGAAAAACATGGGTTCCTCATGGGTAGGCCGAGCTAATATAACAAAAATGACAATTCTACCTAAATTAATTTATTTATTCAGTAGCATACCAATCAGACTACCAAAAATTGCTTTACAGAGCTAGAAAAAATTGTAACAAAATTCATCTGGAAGAACAAAAGGTCCAGAATATCAAAGGAATTATTGAAAAGAAATGCTAGGGAAGGTGGCTTAGCCATACCAGCTCTTAAATTGTATTATAAAGCAGCAATCATCAAAACTACTTGGTACTAAGAAATAGAGCGGTGTATCAGTGGAAGAAGTTATGTATACAAGACAGAGTAGTCAATGAGTATAACAACATACTGCTTGATAAACCCAAAGACTCCAGCTTCTGGGATAAGAACTCACTATCTGACAAAAACTGCTGGGAAAAATAGAAAACAGTATGGCAGAAACTAGGCATAGACCAACATCTTACACCATATGCCAAAATAAAGTCCAAACGGTTGCACAATTTAGACACTATAAGCAAAGTGGGAGAGCAAGGAATAGTTTACCTGTCAGACTTAGAGAACAGAAGAATTTATGACCAAACAAGAGATAGAGAACACTATGAAATGCAAAATGGATAATTTTGATTATATTAAATTGAAAAGTTTTTGTACAAAGCCAATGCAACCAGGATTAGAAGGGAAGCAGAAAAGTGGAAAAGGATTTTTACAACCAGTATCTCTGATAAAGGCCTCATTTCTAAAATATATAGAGAACTGAGTCAAATTTATAAGAATACAAGTCATTCCCCAGTTGATAAAAGGTCAAAGGATATGGACAGGCAGTTTTCAGAGGAAGAGATTAAAGCTATCTATAGTCATATGAGAAAAAGCTCTAAATCACTATTGTTTAGAGAAATGCAAATCAAAACAACTCTGAGGTACCACATCACACCTATCAGGTTGGCTAACATGACAAAACACGAAAATGATAAATGCTGGATTAGATGTAGGAAAATTGGAACATTAATGCATTGTTGGTGAAGTTGTGAACTGATCCAACCATTCCGGGGAGTAATTTGGAACTATGCCCAAAAGGCTATAAAACTGTGCACACTCAGCAACATCACTTCTAAGTCTATATCCCACAGAGATCATACAAACAGGAAAAGGATCCATGTGTAAAAAAATATTTATAGCAGTGCTTTTTGTGGTGGCAAAGAATTGGAAATTGACAGGATGCCCATCAGTTGGGGAATGGCTGAACAAGTTGTCATATATGAATGTAATGGAATACTACTGTGCTATAACAACTGAAGAGCAGGCTGACTTCAGGAAGACCTAGAAAATCTTCAATGAATTCATTTGGAATGAAGTGGGCACAACCAGGAGAACATGGTACATAGTAACAGCCACAATGTATGATGACTAATTCTGATAGACTGATCCCTTCTTAGCAACGCAAGGATCTAAGACAACTCCAAAGGACTCATGATGGAAAACGCCGTCCATATCCAGAAAAACAAAACAAAACAAAACAACTATGGAGTCTCAACGCAGATTGGAGCATATTATTTGCTCTCTTTTTTTGGTTGTTTCTTCTTTCTCATGGTTTCTCCCATTGGTTCTAATTCTTTTTTACAACATGACTAATGTGAAAATAGGTTCAATATGAATATATATAGAGTCTATATCAAATTACATGGTGTCTTGGGATGGGGGAGGGGAGAGATTGGGATAAAATTTGGAACTCAAAATCTTATGGAGGTGAATGTTGAAAACTAAAAATAAACAAATTAAAAAAAGAATTAAGTTCTTTAAGAAAAAAAGATTAAGTCTGCCTGTGTTTAGGCAAGCTAGATCCCACTTGTTTGGATTCTAACCCACTAGCAAACAGCTAGCCATTACCCCAGTTGCCAAGGATCAATGAAAACAAGAGCCTGAGGGCCTGTCATTTTTGAGGAAGACAGAGTAATAAAGTTTCAGCTTTTGTCCTAACTACAGGAAAAAGCTTACTCCGTAAGATAATCAGAACAAAGCCCTACAGCACTCTGAATCAAACTACTGCATTCTACTTCACACAGTAGGCTGCTACAAAGTCTACAAAATCTCTTTTCAAAATTGAGTGAAACTTGAGCTTTTAGATGAAACTTGGAAAGGCAAAAGTTTGACACATCTAGATAGGTTACACTAGTGTCCTATACAAATATTTACGTATTTGGGCACCCTGAAAGGGAGATGCGATGCAATTTTTGCCAGTTCCCTGAACCTAGGAACTCTGGGAATAGCCAGACCTGCTTCTAGCCCTCAGAGTCATTACGGAGGTCAGAAATTATTGTGGAAGAGGGGTACACCTTCCTTAATCACTACTGATAATAACCAATTGCCACCAACAGGCAAATAGACAAAAGAGTCCTAGGAGTGACAGAACTCCACCCAGATCACTGGTCCACACCTCCTTTGGAAAAGGGGCCAGTAACCCTTGCCAACTGCAACACACTGTGGAGGCAAACCAGCCTAGATGAAGCAGTGGGGCATTTTGAGAGTCAAACAAGAGGCAGTATGTACCACATTAGTCAAACTACCACCTTGCCCATCATCTCCTGAGACCCTAATGGAGACTGCCCAGGGCTATGGATTCAGAAGCCTTCGGAATCACAATGTTTCCAGCCTAGAGATATTTATCTCTAAAGCCTGAGGCACTATCAAATGGTTTTAGCATAAGAAACTGCTAGAATTTTATCAGTGAAAGTAACATTTAAGAAGAAGCCTTACCATCTGCTTTGCAACTGAGCTCTAAGTACCATGAGATCTTTTCACCGATTTGCAGTTGAAACCTTTCACATGTATTATCTTTCCCAGATTAGAACATGAGCTTTTTGGGAAAAAGGACTGTTTTTTCTATTTGTACCAGTAGCTCTTAGTACAGTATTCTGCATATAGTAAGCACTTATACTTTTGTTCATTCATACAAATATGGGTTGGAAACCTAGCAAAAGTCAGATGATGACTAAGTGGCATAGTTCACTTATGCCTCTTGCATGCAACCCACATAATCCAATCTGTTCTCTTCTCACATAGATACTACCCTAGTGCAGGTCCTCATTGCCTTTTTTTGGTGGTATGTCTATCATTTCTTATTTTTTAAAATTTAAATATTATTTTATTTTTCTCCAACTAGATATGTCAATAAAATGTTTAGCATTCATTTTTACAAGATGTTGAATTCCGCATTTTTTTCCCTTCTTCCTCTTCCTTCTTTTGAAAATGGTAGGCAGTTTGATATAGTTTATAACACGTGCTATTATGTAGAATATATTTCTATATTCGTCACAGTAGTGGAAGAAAAAACCATGAGATAGAATAAAGTGAAAAAAAATACTTCGATCTCCATTCTGAGTCTAACCGTTCTACATCTGGCGATGGATAGCATTTTCCTTTGTGAGTCCTTTGTACTTGTCTTAGATCACTGTGTTGCTGAGAAGACTCAAGTCATTCATAGTTGATCATCATACAATGTTGCCGATAGCGTGTACAATATTTTCCTGGTTCTGCTCATTTTACTTTGTACCAGTTCGTGTATCTTTCCAGGTTTTTCTGAAAGCTGCCTGTTCACCATTTCTTATTGCATAGTAGTATTCCATTATACTTATATACCACAGCTTGTTCAGCCATTCCCCAATTGATGGGCATGCCCTCAATTTCTAATATTTTGCCACCACGAAAGGGGCTGCTATAAATATTTTTGCACATGTAAGTCCTTTTCCCTTTTTTATAATCTCTTTGAGATACAGACCTAGTAGTGGTATTGCTGGATCAAAGGGTACGTACAGTTTGCTTACCCTTTGGGCATAGTTCCAAATTGTCCTCCAGACTGGTTGTATCAGGTCACACCTCCACCTACAATGCATCAGCGTCTCAATTTTCCCACATCCTGTCCAACGTTTGTCATTTTCCTTTTTTGTCATATTAACCAATCTGATTGGTGTGAGATGGTATTTCAGAGTTGTTCTAATTTTTATTTCTCTAATCAAAAGTGATTTAGAGCACTTCTTCATATGCTTATAGCTTTGATTTCTTCACCTGAAAACTGCCTGTTTATATCTTTTTACCATTTATCAATCGGGGAATGGATTGTATTTTCATAAATTTGAGAAATGAGGCCTTTATCAGACATACTTGCTGTAAAGATTGTTTCCCAGCTTTCTGCTTTCCTTCTAATCTTGGTTGCATTGGTTTTGTTTGTACAAAAGCTTTTCAATTTAATATGCTCAAAATTATTTATTCTTAATGATCCCTATCTCTCATTTGGTTATGAATTCTTCCCTTCCCCACAGATCTGACAGGTAGGATATTCCTTGCTCTTCCAATGTGATAGCTTCAGTATCTATGGTACCTTTTTAGTAAGATGTAGTTTCCTTCCTTATCTCTTTTAATTAGATCTATTTTTGCTTTTACTACCCCTACTTTTTTTTTTAATTCGACTAAAGCATAACAGATTCTGCTCCAGCCCCTTACCTTTACTCTGTGTATGTCTCTCTGATTCAAGTATGTTTCTTGTAAGCAACATATTGTAGGATTCTAGCTTTTGACTTACTCATATCCACTTCTGTTTATGGGACAATTCATCCCATTCACAGCTGTGATTATTACCTGTGTATTTTCCTCCATCCTACTCTTCTTCCCATTTGTCCTCTCCTTTCACCCTTTCCCACCTCACCAGTGCTTTCCTTCTGTCTACCTCTTCCCCGATCTGTCCACCCTTATGTCAGTACCCACTTCCCACCCACTTTAATATTAACCTGTCAGGTAAGATAAGATTACTATGTTCAACTGATTGTGTATATTATTCCCTCTTTGAACCAATACTGATTAGAGTAAAGTTCAAGTGATGCCCATTGCCCATCCCCCATCTTCCCCTCCACTGTAAAAGGTTGTTCTGGTCTCTTCATGTGAAATAATTTGCTCCATTCTACCTCTTCCCTTCCTTCTGCAACCTTTGTACTCCTCTTTCTCATCCCTTAACTTTTTTGTCATTACCTCAAATTCACCTTATATCTATACCCTCTCTATGTATATTCCTTCTATCTGCACTGTTAATGATACAATTTTTAAGAGTTACAAGTGTCATCTTCCCACATAGGGTTGTAAACAGTTTAGCTCTACTGAATCCCCTACATTTTCTTTTCCTTTTTTTTTAACCTGTTTTTGTTTCTCTTGGATCTTGGCATTGGAGGTCAAATTTTTGGTTTAGTTCTGGTCTTCTTATGAAGGACTGAAATCCTTCTATTTTGTTGAATAACCATTTTTCCTCTTGATGTGTTATACACTTAATTTTGCCAGATAAGTGATTCTTGGTTGCCCTCTGAAATATCACGTTCCATGACCTCCAATCCTTTAACGATACAAGCTGCCAGGTCCTATGTGATTCTGACTCCTTGGTATTTGAATTGTTTCTTTCTGGCCACTTGTAGTATTTTTTCCTTGACCCGATAGTTCTGAAATTTGGCTATAATGGTCCTTGGTGTTTTTATTTTGGCATCTCTTTCCTGAGGTGATCGATGGAGTCTTTTGATGACTATTTCGCCCTCTGGTTCCAGGACGTCCAGGCAATTTTCCTTGATAAATTCTTGAAAGAAATATCCTCCTTTTGATTACGGCTTTCAGGTAGTCCAATGATTCTGACATTGTCTCACCTGGATTTTGCAGGTCAACTGTTTTTCCCATGAGGTATTTTACATTTTCTTCCACTTTTTCATTCTTTTGAATTTGTTTGACTCATAATGTCTCATAGGGTCATTAGCTTCCACTTGTCCAATTCTACCTTTTAAGGTATCATGTCCCTTGATTAGCTTTTGTAATTTCTTCTTCATTAGGCTAATTGTACTCTTTAAGGAATTGTTTTCTTCAGTGGATTTTTGTATCTCTTTTTCTATTTGACCAATTCTACTTTTGAAAGCAATCTTCTGGACCATTGAGTCTTTTTTCATAATTCTCTTGCATTACTCTCATTTCTTTCCCCAATTCTTCTTCTTCTCTCTCTTATCTGATGTTTAAGCTCCTTTCTGTACTCTTCCACAAGAGCTTTCTGGGCTTGAGGCCACTTCCCGTTTTTCTTTGGGGTTTTGCCCACAGGATTTGTTTTTGACATTGTTGTCCCTGTCTGAGTTTGTATCTTGGTTTTTCCTGTCACCATAATAACTTTCTATGGGCAGATTCTTTTTTTTTTTTTTTTTTTGGTGTTTTCTGCTCTTTTTTTTTGGCCTTTTCCCTTTCTTTTAAATTTGAGTTCTGCTCCCAGGGTGGCAGGGGCACTGTCTCTGGCTTCTTGTGCTAGTGTCTGTAGGCCCTGGCTGTTTACCTGGTGCTGCACTGATGTTGCCCTAAGGCCCACAGGTGACCCTCACGTCTGGTGCTGTGCTGAGGGCGTGGGCTAGTGGTTGGCTGGTGGTCCTGGATGCCATGGGGGTCTGGCAGCTTACCTGGTGTCTGGTGTGTGCTGAGGCCTCACCTCTGCCTACAGTCTTCACTGGCTTCCTTCAAGACTTGGCTCAAATCCCACCTTCTATAGGAGGCCTTTCTCACCTCTCCGCGTACACTGCCTCTCCCCCCTTTCCTAATATCACTTTCCATTTAGTACACTGTTTGTATATATCATATATGTCAAACTGAACTTGACCTCTCTAAAGTTATCAGAGCTACACTTAGCCACAAAGAAAACAATCAGTCTGGAATGACAAAAGTCCCATGGTGCAAAGTTAACAGGCAGGTAGGTGAATTTGCATTAAATGATGGAATGTCCTTTTGTCAGGGAGGTGTCAAGTGGTGATAAGAGTCCATTTTCAGATGGCAGAGCTAGCAGAGCCTTTCATAGGGCGGGTGATGTCTCCTGAAGGTTTCTGCCTTCCTGAGAAGGTCACCAATGGTCATTCTATCTCTGTTCCTGTGGCTTCTGTGGTCAGTTCAGTCTGGTTACTCAGACCCTCTACCTCATCTTTCTCTTCTTATGTTTCAGCCTATGCATTCGCTTCTTCCTCCACTTGGCTCTATGTCACAATGGAAATCGACGAGATGGTGCTAAGAAGAGTTTAATTGTCAAATCTAATGGCCTTTTCTCAGTCCTGATCCTCTATGATTTCTCTGCAGCATTTAACAATTGTCAATTACCTTCTTCTGGATACTATCTCTTCTCTAGGTTTCTGTGACACTGCTTTGTCCTCATTCTCCTCTTATCAGACTGCTCCTTCTCAATTTTCTTTTCTGGTTCTTCATCCATGTCATGCCTTTGAACTGTAGGTGTCCCCATGGTTCCCTCCTGGGGCCCCTTCTCTTTTCACTACAAGGTCTCTCACTTTTTGAACTCTTCAGCTCCCACGGGTTCAATTGTCATCACTATTCAGATGACTCTCAGATTTGTATAGCCCATCCCACTCTTTGCTGAGCCACTCACTAATCTCCAACCACCTTCTGGACATCTCAAAGTCATCATGTCCAAAACACAATTATCTCCAACTTCCCACTTCTGAACCTCCCTATCACTGTTGGAGGCATCACCACCCTCCCAGGCGAGAGATATCAGTGTCATTCTCAATCCCTCACTCTCACTAGCTCCACAGGCCTATCTATTGCCATGTTTGATCATCCCCACCTTCACATTTCTCACATACATTCCCTTCCCTCCAGTCACACAGCCACAGTCCTAACTCCAGCCTTCATCAGCATTTACTTGGACTATTCTAATAGCCTTCTAACTGGTCTCCCTGGTTCAGGTATCTCCCGACTCCAATCAGTCCTCCGTTCTACTCAAGCCTGATGTTTCCCTCTTTTTTCAGGGTGCTCCATTGGTCTCTGGGAGCTTAATTTATAATCCAATGCCTCTAAGTGGCGCTGAAAGCTTGTCAAAACCTTTCCAGGTTTTTTATACTATACTCCTTTAATACACTCTACAGTCTAGTTATGCTGGTCCACTTGTAGTTCCTTTAAAATGACACATCACCTTCCATCTCTGTGCCCCTGAACTGGCTTTCTCCCTTCCCTAAAATGTTCTGCCTTAATTTCCCTGGTTTCTTTCAAGAATCAGCTAAAATCTCACCTGCCCAGGCTTTTCCCACTCCTTCAGCCTCTAATACCTTCCCTTCAGATTCCCTTTATATACTTTGCATACTTCTCAAACGTATTTACATAATTGCATGTTGTCTCCTCCATCAGAATGCATACCCCTTGAGACCAGGGATTGTTTTTCCTTTTCACTGTTTCTCTGGTGCTTAATGTAGAGCTGGCACACAGTAAGCACTTAATGACTGACCAGCATGCTGTCTCCTCCATTAAAATGTGAGCTCATTGAGGGCAGGGACCATGTTTTTGCCTTCCTTTGTACGCCCAACACCTAGCACAGCGCCCGGCACATAAAACGTGATCAGTAAATAGCTGATAACTAAGTTCGGGGTTATCACTAGGCAAAGTTATGAAGTTGTCAATTTTTTCGTCTCTACTCTTGTTACTATTCTCTGACTCCAGGTGTCCAGAGATGTAATGTATTAACTGATAAAGAAGGCATTTTTAAAAGCTTCATGACCAGGATATCTCCTTTAAAATCTGAAGGATATAATAATAGAGTAATATGTGGTAGAGCCGAGGTATGGCTGTTGTTGTTCAGTCACTTTTCAGTCATGTCCAACTCTTCATGACTCCATTTGGGGTTTTCCTGGAAAAGACACTGGAGTGTTCTACCATTTCATCCTCTAGCCCATTTTACAGATAAGGAAACTGAGGCAAACAGGGTTAAACGACTTGCCCAGGGTCACAAAGCTAGTGTCAGAGGCCAGGTTTGAACTCAAGAAGCTGAGTCTTCCTGACCCCAGTGCAGCCTGGCACTCTACCCACTGCATCACCTAGCTGCCCCCAGTTATGATTATAGTTAGGGGACTACCTACTTGTAAAGCTAGCCCTTATAAAGTATGTGGAGGGGTAGAAATATTTGACCAGAAAGAGTATACCCTTCTTCGATGTTCTCCAGCTCTTGCCTTTTTATTTAATCCATTGTTAAGAGATTTAAGTATCACTCCCTGAATATACCTCTGGACAAATGGCCCCAGAGAATGGCAATCCATGGTAACTGAAAAGCAGCTAACCTGATGGTCGAGTAATTGTCTACTTCAAACCTTTTCTTGAAAAAATGCAGCTCATCAAGTTCTTCTATTTACTACCTGTATTTGTGTAAATCCCTTTAACCCTTTGAATCTCAGTTTTCTCCTATGAAAAACGAGTGGGCCTCTTTACAGCTCTAAATCCTATGATATTTAAAAAGATGATGACTAGGCCTAAACAAAAAGCAATAAAGTAAAGAGTTTGAATAGAGGTGGTGGTCTGTCTCTGGGTACTTAGACCTGTTAGCGTGAGAACAGACTGGAGCAAGGAGCTGAAACCACAGAAAGAGTGGAGCATCTAACAAGCTTGGGTGACAGGTATATTAACACTCACATTTGTATGCTATACGAAGTCCAAATAAAAAGGAATTCCTTATTGACAAAAATATCTTAAAGATGCTCCTGCTTGCAGTTGATGTGCTCACTACATAGAGCCAAGAACGCTCCAGGGATTTCTCAATCAGATTCTATGACTCAAAATTCAAAAGGGAGTGGCCAGGCACTTGTTTTATCTTTTAATTTTCCCATGCTGCTTCACTGATGTAAAAGTATATTTTTAAAAAACCAATAATGTTCCACTGACGTGTTAGCATGAGGATGAGAATCATGGAATTTCATGGCCTCAGGTGAGTCAGAATTACAAATGACACAAAGGGCAATGGAAATATGACCAACAATCACATGACCACAGAATAGCATAAAAGAGATCCAGAACTTATACATCTGAACAAGGTGAGCTATTCTTATGGCCAGAATGTGGTCTAACAGATGAACTATGTAAATTTTGCTTGGGAATCCATGAAAAATTTAAAAGAATCTGAAGAAGACGTACTGTGCTTTGAGTGAACTCTCTATAAAGCAATCACAGAAAGATTTATATGATTCAGAGCCAGAAGGGACCTCTCAGTTAATTTAGTCCAACATCCTCATTTTATAGCTCAGGAAACTTGAGGTCCAGCAAGTTTTAAAACCCAAGTCAGGGCATACAAACCCAGGTTACATGATATCTAAGCCTATGCTCTTACCACTACACCATGGACTGAATGGACAAGAAACTTCCAGGACAAGAGCATATATATGGGTTATGATGGATACCCATGGTAGGGAAGGAGATTCATCTCCCCTTGAGTTAATGGGCCTACTGGAACTATTTACTATACATGTTCTCCACAAGCACCTTTGGCAGGAAAGGGAGATGAAATGAAAAAGAAATTTTTACACTTACAGACAATAAGCCACAATTTATAATACCATTTTATAAATATCTAAGCTAAATTAATATACTAAGAAATCATGTCAATTTAAAGACTTTTTCTGTTTATACTAAAGCTCCACAAGACAATCTAAAATGTATGTACAAAAACGCTTTGCATTGCTAAAGTGAACTAGTGATTTTGTTTCTATGTTTAAATATTAATACTAGAACATAAAAATTCTCATGTGGTCTCTCATCACTATGGAAACCTCTCTTAGCAATCAGTTGCCCATGTCTGAAGATTCCAGTTTTCCTTTGCCACAGAAAATATTTGTGCATTCCTATGATATGATACAGAAGTATATTAATTCTATCCACATGTGAGTTTTTCTAATACTCTTCCCCAACACCATTTGAAGACAATGGAAGATTTAAAACCCATTTCCAGTATTTATAAAAAGTCACATATACGTTATACGTAAAAAGTTAAATATGCTAGAAAGTTTGCAAAGCACTCCATATACATTATTTTATCCTCATAGCTCTCTAAGGTCTTCACTTAGGGATTATTATTCCAGTTTTAAAGAGGAAACTTAGGTTAAATGACCTATCCAGTCATTCATCTATCAAGTTTCATACGTAGGATTTTAACCCAGGTCTCTCCAGATTCCAAATTTTTTTTCACTCCACCATTCTGCCTTTCAACTAGGGGCCCACTAAGGAAGAGAAGGATCTTGCTCTATTAACAAAAAGGCAATAAAGCATACATTTGCCTTGGTTAATACTTTGCACTTAAAAAATAAAAACGAAACCGAAAAAACAGTATCAAATATTTCTTGCCCCTAAAAAAAGAGTCCTTTCAAAGGAAAATGTGAGTTGTTTAGGGTTTTTTTTTTCCCCTAGGAGGAAGGGTTGGAGGTTATATTAAACATAATATTAGTAAGTATCCTACATTATAGCCCTACAAAACCTCATCAAGACACTGGTTTTGGAGATTTTTAAAGGTTCTGCTTTGTTACATTTGGTTCAGTTCAAGTCAACGAGTATTAAATATAACATGAAATAGTCACTGGCCCTCAAAGAAGTTACATTGCGTGGGCGGGGGGGGGGGGGCAAGGGAATTTTTTTTTTTTAAAAGATGAGAGCAGTCTGGACATATTTTTAGGCTGCAAAGAAGCAAGTGGATAAATTGATTGAAAATTAGACTGGGAGGATGGGATCAAGGGGTGTGTGTGTGTGTGTGTGTGTGTGTGGAGAGGGGTGAAAAGGCTGGTGTGTGTGTGTGTGTGTGTGTGTGTGTATGTGTGTGTGTGTGTGTGTGTGTGTGTGTGTGTGTGTGTGTCGAGAGGGGTGAAAAGGCTGGTCTTAGCAAGAACTGAATATTAACTTTAGTTTCCGGATACCTCTATTGTCTTCCTATTCCCCATCCTTGGAATACTCCCATCTGTTGCCTTTCCTCATAGTCATGTGCTACTGAATGAAGGTAAAGAAAATTACGAAGCCAATCTGACTGGGTTTACTGCAAATTTATGATCTTAATTGGGTCCTCACTGTGGCAAGCAACCTTTTAACAACTCTCTCTAGTCAATGCAATATCCCACTCACCACAGTGGCTCTTCCTCAAACCTCTCATGGCTCCCCATTCTCCCCATACCCTCAACTAAGAACTCTGCCTCATTTTTACTGAAAAATATTTAGACTCTTTGCTGAGAGGTCTCCTCTCCTCCTTATCTAACATCACCCAAGTGCCTTCTGCCACTATTTCCTTCTTCATTGTTTTCTCACATAATGAAGTCCTTCTCCTTGCCCTTCTAAATATACAAATGATCCCATTCCATCCCATCTCTTCCAGCAGATTGCCTCCTCTATCATCCCTACTATCTTCATTCTCTTCCTGTCTACTAGCTACTTACTGTACATTGACTAACTTCTCCTCTGTCAATCATTTATCCTACATACAACTTGTTTGTACAGTTGTTTGCTTGCTTTCTTGGCCATTAGTATTAAGTAAAATTAGTATTAAGTAATACCTTATTGCCTGCAAATATGCCTGTTTCTCCATCCTCAAAAAACTCTTATTTGATCAGCCATTTGTGCTACTGTCCTGTATCTTTGCCTTTTGAGGGTAAATGGAGAAGGCCATCTACAACAGTGTCTCCATTTTCTTTCTGCTCATTTTATTCTTAACTCTCCACAGTATAATTTCTGACTTTATCATTCAACTGAAACTGCTCCCTCCAAAGTTACCAATGATCTCATAAACTGCCAAATTTAATAGCTTTTCTCACCCCACCCCCAATCGTCATCCTCTTGACCTCTCCAAAGCCTCTGACACTATCATCCTCTTCTTCTTGACAGTCTTATTTTTAGTTTCTATGACATTACTCTATACTGGGTGTCCTCCTATCTGACTGCCCTTTGTCAGTTCTCTCCTGAACTTTTGTCCCAGTCATACCAAACCAAAGCTGTCCCACAGAGCTCTCTCTCCGGCTTTCTCCTCCTTTTCCTCTATGCCATTTCACTTATTGACCTCATCTTTATCTGATGATTCTCAGATTTACTCATCCAGCTCTAGCCTCCCTTAATCTGTAGACTCACATCTTCAAGTGGATGTCCTCCTGTAGATACCTTAAAATCAACATGTTCAAGACTGAATCGATTCTCTATCTCCCCAATCACTCCTCTACTCTAAATTTCCCTGTTACCGTCAAAGACACCATTGTCATTCTAGTCATCCAGACTTGCAAACTAGGCATCATCCTCAACTCCTCACTCCCTTATCCCTATGTCTAACCTGTTGCGAAGGGCTGCTGATTCTGCCATTGTGGTATCTCTGGCATATGCTGCCACCACCCTGGTACTGGCCCTTATCTTGCTCTGGGTATTGCAATAGCTCATTGGTTGATCTTCTTGCCTTAAGTCTCTCCCCACTCTGGTCCATCCTTCACTAAGTGGTCAACATGATCTTAAAGAGAAGATTCAAGGCTGACCAAGTCATTCCTCTATTCAATTGAGTCCAGTGGGGCTCCCCATCACCTCCAGGTTTAAATATAAAATCCAGTTTGGCATTCAAAGCTCTTCACCACCTGGACCCTTCCTACCTTTCTAGTTTTATTATGTCTTATACCCTCCTCCCTATCTCTCTGTCATGTATCCTGCAATCCAGTGACACTGGCCTCCTTGCTATTCCGTAAACGAGATACTCCATTTCTTGACTGGAAATTTTCACTGACCATCTCACTCTTCCCCCCACCCCCATACCTGGAATGTTTTCCTTCCTCATCTCTACCCCTTGATCTCCTTTGAGTGCAGCTAAAATTTTACCTTCTACAGGAAGACTTTCCTGATTCCCCACTAATTATAATGCTTGCCCTCTATGGATCATGCCCAGTTTTTACTGTATATAACTTGTTTGCTTATTGTCTCCCCCCATTACACTGTGAGCTTCCTGAAGTCAAGGACTATATTCTGCCTTTCCTTGTATCCCCAGAGCAGAGCATAGGGCATCTAAAATGTGATCAATAACATTGGCTGAGTACTAAATGCCTATTTCATGATCAAGACTAGAGGCATTAAACAAAATAAATATCCAAGACGGATATAAAATGATTACCCTTTAAAACTGGCACACCAACCCTAACCATTCTATTAATTTGTAACAAAAATTAGTTCAAGAGAATCCATAAGGTAAAACAGGCATTTCCCTACACCCACACTCAGAGGCCATCGAATAAGCATGAAAACAATATAATCTCACTTTTATGTGTACCTGACTCCAACTTCAAGGACTCATACTATAGTAGTTTTATATACTTATTTCAATGAGGCAGATCACAATACGGCTCAACTGAGGGAATGACTACAGAAATTACGCTTTACTGTTTTCACTTTTTTCCTTTCTTCCTTTTATTGCCACATTCTCAAATGAATGCTTTAATTCTATTGTTTTCATTTCCTCACATAATTCATGCCTTAATCTTCTGCAATATGGTTTTGAGCCCTATTACCATTAAACCAGTGTCCTCAAAAGTTAAAAGACCTCTTAAACTCCAAATCTGGTGGCTTTTCAGCCTCTTATCCTCCCGGACTTCTCTATAGCATTCAATACTGCTATCTCTTTGCTCTCAGTCTTCATGATACAAAATTAACCTGAATCCTCCCTTTCACTCACCTTTTATGGCTCTCTACCATTCTTGCAGTTTCCTGAGTTTGTAACCTCAGTGTTATATTTAATGCCCCAATTTGCTTAAATATCCAATCAGCTACTAAAAACTGCCATTTCAGCATCCATGACCTTTCTTCCCTTTTCACTACTCAAAAAGCTTCCACCTTAGTATTCAGGCTCTATCATCTCTGAGCTGCTCTGTGACAATAGGTTTCCTAATGGTCCTCCCTCCCTTAAATATCTTCTCCTCCACAGAGATCTGACCAAGGTATCTCCCTGATAGACTCTATGGTTGTTTCTCTATTGCCTCTAAAATAAAATACAAACTCCCGTTTTGCCTTTAATGCCCTTCCTACCTGGGCCCCAACTCGAATTATTCCCCTTCCTATATTCTACTCTACAGCCTAGCCAAACTAACCTTCTTTACGTTCCTCAAACACAGCACTATACTCTTATTTCAGATCTCCATTCCTCTGCACTTGAAATTTGTCCTGGAACGCACACCCTTACTACTTAGCTTGATCTCTCAGAATCCCTTATTTCCTTTAAGACTGAACTCAAGAACAGTCTTCATATCTTTCATCATCCAATACTAAACTTCAAGGTATCACCTCTTAATTCTGATACCACTAGCCATCACACCAGTAATCTATTGAATACTTCCACTTAGACATGTTAAGATTTATGTGACAATGGTACACTCAACAATGACAATCTTCCCTCCAAATGTAGTTTCTCTCCCCTAATTTCAGATGCCAATAATTATTTATTCATCTAAGGAAAAAATGGAGGCTTATTTTATTCACTTCTTTCTCAGCTGTCCTCAATCATCAAGGTCTAGTATTCTTATCATCATAACATAATCTATATATCTTTCTTCTGTTACTACAGAAATTTAGATTCAGATTGCAACTCATGCCTGGACTATTGGCAGAGCTTCCTTAACTGATCTCCCTGACTCTAGTACCACCTACACTATTTTATTTTAATCCAGAGGTTCCAAACTTATTTGATTTACTGCTACCTTAAAAAAATATTACTCAGCACACCCCTGGAAATCTACTTTCTTTAACCCTTTAATGTTTTTTTTTTGGAAAAAATGTGTCATTTCAAAATACATATAAAATATATATATTTAAAATTATGTTTCTTAAATTTAATAATCATAAATTTTTTTCCTTGCATTGAAATTTTGATGACACAATATTCTATCATGTAACTGTATAGTACCATATTGTACACAAGTAATTACATGCACATATTCCTGCCAATGTATGCTGGACTTCCCAACAATTCATTTGCCTGCCAACACTTGCTTGTTAAGATCTGTCAGTGAACTTGACCACTGATTGGTTATAACTTGCACTCTGTGTGTTTATTCGAAAAAGAATGCAATCACTATGACTTTAACTGTGACACAAAAGATAACATGTATGAATGGTTTTTCCAAATTTTCTTATCTTTTCTTCTTTCTGTATGCTTCCACTGCACCCTTATTTTTATTCAACGACCCCCCCAATTGCACCGGAGGCTACTACCACCCCCCCCATCATTCCAGCACCCCCGAGGGCAGGGGTATTGCCCACTTTAGGAACCTCTTTAATCCATAAAAAAGTTCCTTATCATTAAAATTTCAACAATCAAATCGAATCTATCTCCTCCTTCCTTCCTCAAACCCTGATTCTAACAGACTAGTGTATTCAGTCACGCCTTTTAATGTTCCTCCTACCCCTATGCCTTTGTTCATGTCATTCTAAATGTATTCTTTTTTACACTTTTCTCCAGTTACCTAAACTTGACTTATCTTTCAAAACCCAGATTAGATAATACCTCTGAGGTATCAGTCTCTAACAGCACTGCTACACTACGCCGGCACACAGAAAATACTAAATGTTTGTTAACTGACTACTATATTCTCATACAAATTGTTGAACTTTGGAAAAAAGAATCCTATTTTAAACATTTTTGCACTGTCTTTCCCTAAGAAATTTCTTACACATACCAGAAAGTAACTAAAGTCATCTGTCGATACAGTCACTCCAATTATGGCAACAAAGTAGAAATCCTTAAGGACCTGTTCACTATTAAACAAAAATACATTAAGATATTGTGATTAATATGAGATGTCTATAGATATTTTTGATCAAGTTTTCCTGAGAATCAAAAAATTTTAAGTCAAACATAGTTATGTAAGCTTCTTTCACAGATATGTGGTTATAACGATACATATTATTATATTAAATAGTGATATCCTCAAAAGATTTGTGTAATGGGTTACTTTCTGTTGCATTACTGAATCAAAGCCTTTGAGCCAGACTGTACATAAAGATTATCTCTTCCAACTCTCTTATTTTATAGCTAAGAAAATTGAGGCCCAAAGAAATGAAAAGATTTGGTCATTTGAGATTTGAAACCAATCCTTCTGACTCCAAATTTAGCTCTTTTCCCCCCACACTTGGATGAAAAGACAATGTGCACGACGACCACACTCGCTTAGAAAACAGTAGGTCTCTCTACTTCTTACCAGGTTAAGATACGGAATGCCTTCCATGCCTCTCAGCAGGCAGTCGTTAACCATTTACTATTTTTTTCCCCACTATTTCTCTAGTCATTTTTGAATGGCTTCTCTCCTGGTAGCAACAGTAGATTCACATGATCATTCCCTGAAGTATATGAAACAGTTTAATCCTCAGAGCATCCAGGTCTATGCTCGATGGTAAGATTTTTTTCTAGCTATTACAAAGCTCCAAATTTACTTGGAGCTCTTGCTTTCATATTTGCTGTTTATGTCAGTCACATCTTTCTACTCTCTATCCTGACACAGATTTTCCTTCCCCCCCCGCCCCACCCCTGCATGACAGAAACATATATTGGTACCAGATCATCAAGGACCTCTAATGCCAAGCTAAGGAGTTTTATCTTTATTTGAGCAAAAGGAAATCAATGAAGGAGCAAAAAAAGGCTTTTGAGATTAGTCTAGAGGACAGAGGAAGTAGAGAGTAAAAATGAGGCCAATTCTGTAAGAATAGCCCAAAGTTAATAAGAACCTATTCCAAACAGCCTCATAATTGGTATCCTCTCCTTCAATCACTATTATCTCTATCCTCTAGATTAATCTTTAAATACTGTTTTGTCCAAATTAGTACCTTAAGCCAAAAGGAAATCAAACAACTCTGAGGAATACTGCCTGGAAGAGTAAAGGCAAAAATTAGCAGAGAAGAGGAAGGGTTGATTTGAGGTATTATATGAGTCAAACTTCAAATAGGATTAGTTTGATACAATGGTACACTAGTTATGTAGAGCTACACAGTAGACATTTTGAGATTTGAGACTAGACTGAAAGAAAACAAGGCTGGAAGAAAACAGGCTCAAAACTGAGTCAGTCATCCACTGAAGTGATAAAGACCTAAGAATAGATGAGGTCATCTAGAGAACAGTGGAGGAGAAGGTGGCTGAGGGCAATGCAAATTTGGGAAATACTCTTATTTGGATGATGGGAAAAGCAGAAGCCAATAAAAAAAACATAAATAAAAGTTGGAGAGATCCAAGTATGAAGATACTGCAATGTTTGGAGAGATCCAAGTATGAAGATACTGCAACGTCAAAGTCAAGGGAAGACAATTTCAAAGAAGGTAGTGGTCTAGTGATTAAGTACTCATTAAGGATAAGTAAGTCTGTTAAATAGACAAAGAATACAAAGTTTTCTAAAACTAGCTTAAATAAATTAATATAAATTGATCATCTCCACTTGATGGAAATGTAATACAAAATATTCAGCTGTTATTGATAGAGATAATTTTCCCTCAAGACCAATCCTACAAAGATCAAATCATATTAATGGTATTTAAAACATCACTGCTGTTTCTCTTTGAAGTTTTTAAAAAAATCAAAGCTATGGTAAAAATAATCACTCCTAAAAACATTATACTGATTAAAAATTAAACAGACATGAAAAGAACTATAAAGCATACTTGCCAATTTTCCTCTTGAGAAATTCAGGTAATTGTAAGTTTCTACATTAGGCCAAACCTATTCAGCTTTAAGAACCATAACATGACAATCATTTTACAGCATGGGTCTCCCAAGTGGTCAGTTCAATAAGCATTTTTCAAGTGTTAATTATGTACAAGACCCTGTGCTAGGTGCTGGTAAATAGCATGATAGCATCAACTCCCTACCCCTATTCTATCACAGACGGCCAGAGGGTATGTCCATAAGGACAAAGTATGCTCAGAATCTAATGTTGAGGCTTCTTAGCACTCTGAATCTGGTATGAAATTATTTCCATGATTAAAATACAAATCTAGGGGTATCTTAAATTCCCAAATCCAGGTTAAAAAAAATTTAAAGTGAAGCTCAGAGGCTTTAGAGTTGAAAGCTTTAGAGATCATCTATGAGACAATGAAATAAATCAATGCCCTCAAGGAACTTAACACTTTACTGAGGAGACACAACATGTACTTAGAAACAAATATAATAATCAGGAAGATAAAGGAGGAGCAATCTTGTCCAAACTCTGACTGAGTAGGAACTTTTTCAACAATATCCTTGATATCTGGTAATGTAACTTTTGCTTGAAGTCTTCTAATTAAGGAGAATCTACCGTTGGAAGGGAAAGTGGGGCAGGTGAGGGGGAATGAATGAATCTTGGCTCTCATTGGATTTAACTTAAGAAGGGAATAACATACACACTCAATTGGGTATCTTACTCCACAGGAAAGTAAGGGGAAGGAGATTAAAAAGGGGTGATGATAGAAGGGAGGGCAGATAGGGGGTAGAGTTAATCCAAAGCAAACACATTTGAAAAAGGACAGGGTCAAGGGAGAAAACTGAATAAAGGGAGACAGGATAGCATGGAAGGAAATACAATTAGCCTTTCACAACATAAGTATTGTGGAAGTGTTTTACATAATGATACATACGTTGAATTGCTTGCCTTCCTAGGGAGGGTGAGTGGGAAGGGAAGAGGGGAGAGAATTTGGAACTCAAATTTTTAAAAGCAGATGCTCAAAAATAAGTTGTTTTTGTATGCAGCTGGGAAACGATATATAGGGAATGAGGCATAGAAAAGTATCCTGCCCTACAACAAAATAAGGGGAAAGGGGATTGGCGGGGGGAGTGCAGTGACAGAAGGGAGGGCCGACTGAGGAATGAGGCAATCACAATATATGCCATCTTTGAATGGGGGGGAGGGTAGAAGTGGGGAGAAAATTTGTAACTCAAAATCTTGTGGAAATCAGTGTTGAAAACTAAAATATTAAATAAAAATGATAAAATTTAAAAAAGGAGAATCTACTATTCTATCCATTTTTTTTTTTTTAGGAAACTAGAGGATTCTTCTTGAATTGATTAATAGAACCTATCACTCCTGATGCTTAGGTACTTTTAAAAAGCAACAGAAGTTTTGGGATTTTTTTCCCCTCCTCTGTATTACCAATATGTTTAATTGAAGCAAAGATACTAGTCATTAGCACTGCACAATGTGGTGCCAGATGACAATACAGTATCTACCTAAATAGTTAAGCTAGTTAAAATGTCAGTTAAGCTAATTAAATGATGTGGTCCAAATGAGTTTATTTCAACCTGGAAAGACATGTCTAGTGGAGTCCCCTAAGAATCTGTCTTTGCTGCTGTGTTGGTCAACATTTTCATTAAAATTACAAATAAGGTAATTGGTAAAGTTATACTTATTCTAGTTACAAATAAAACAATGCTGGGAAAAATGATTATGTGAGATGATAAAGTAAATTTCCCAAAAGATTTACATATGCTACAATGATCACATCAACCTAATAACACATCACTCTAATAATAAATTCAATAAAGAAAAACATAAATTTTCTACATTTGTGTTTAAAAAAATTAAGAAAGTTCAGGAGGTATGGCTAGGCAAAGAGTTCTGGCAAAGAAAAATGGGGGAAGATAAGACTGCAAGCTGAATTGTGTGAAAAAGCTTAAGTGACCTTACGTTGCTTTTAATAAAAGCAGTGTGTCTAATACAAGGGAGGTGATAGTTTTGCTCCACTCTGTACCTTAGTCAAATCACAAATGGGAGTACTATGTTCGAACCTCAACTCCCATATGTTAGGAATGACACTGAAACTGAACTGCATCACTTGGAAGGTGATTATAAGGCAAAAGGTCTAGAGACCACATAATATAACAATCAGCTGAAGGATGGGTGGTGTAGATATAGACTATGGAAGACAGAGGCATTAAACATGATTCCTGTCTTTAGATTTTAGAAGGGTTTAGAATTGTTGGCTTCAGTCATAACAAAAAATGCTCTAACAGAAATTAAAACAACTCTGAGCTACCAACCCACACCTATCAGATTGGCTAATATGACAGAAAATGAAAATGACAAATGTTGGAAGGAATGTGGGAAAATTAAAACACTAATACATTGTTGGTAAAGTTGTATACTGATTCAACCATTCTGTAAAGCAATTTGGAACTATGCCCAAAGGGCTATAAAACCATGGGTACCCTTCGACCAAGTAATACCACTACTAGGTCTATTCCAAAGGGCTTTTTTTAAAAAGGACCTATGTATACAAACATTTTTATAGCAGCTCTTTTAATGGTGGCAAAGAACTGGAAATTGAAGGGATGTCCATTAATTGGGAATGGCTGAACAAGTTGTTGTATAATGATTGTGATGTATACTATTATGCTATAAGAAATGATGAGCAGAATGTTCTCAGAAAAACCTGGAAAAGCTTCTATAAACTGATGCAAAGTGAAATGAGTAGAACCAATTAAATATAGTTCACAGTAACAACAACAATGTTGTATGATGATCTGTGAATAACAGCTATTCAAGAGAGTTCTGAAGGACATACGATGAAAGGTGCTATCTAGCTCTAGAGAAAGAACTGGTGGAGCCTGAATGCAGATTGAAGATACTTTTTCTTTACTTTGTTTTTCTTGGGGTTTTTTTGCCTGCTTTTTTTCCACAGCATGACTTACATGGAAATGTTTCATAGGATTACACATGTATAACCTATGTCAAATTGCTTCTCAATGAGGGGGTAGGGGAAGGAGGGAGAGAGATCAATTGGAACTCAAAATGTGAAAGAAGAATGTTAAAATTGTTTTTACATATAATTGAGGAAAAAAGCTCTGACCTGTATGATGTCTGGAAGTTGCCATTTCTCTGACTTTCACATAGATAATTTAAATGTCACCTTTATCAAGTTTCTTTTAAAAGGCACTGGAGTTTATCGTTTAACTTATTTATCTGAGATTTGTGATTTCAAGAAAACCTTAGGTTTAAGACCTTATTAGATTTGGAACTATGCTCAAATGGCTGTAAACTGTGTGTACTCTTTGATTCAGTAATAACCACTACCAGGTCTGTATCCCAAAGGGATCGAAGAAGAGGGAAAAGGACCTACTTGTAAAGAAAAATAGATGCCTATCAACTGGGGAATGGCTAAACAAGCTGTGGTGTATAATTGTGATGGAATTCTATTGTGCAATAAGAAATGATGAGCAGAATGGTTTCAGAAAATTCTGGGAAGATTTACATGAACTGATGCAAAGGGAAGTAAAGCAAAACCAGGTATAGTACCAGCAATATTGTATGATGATCTAGTGTGAATAACTTAGCTATTCATCTCCAGAGAAAGAACTGGTGGAGCCTGGATGCAGATTGAAGCATACTTATTTAAAACCTTCTTTATTTTTCTTGTTTTATTTTATCTGTGTTTTCTTTGGCAACAGGGCTAATATTGAAATGTTTTGCATGACTGCACATGCATAACCTATATAAATTTGCTTACATTCTCAGAGGAGAGGGAAGGGGAGGACAGAATTTGTAGCTCAAAATTTTAAAAAATACATGTTAAAACAGTTTTTTACATGTAGTTAGGAAATATTTAATGAAATAAATAAAAATATATTGGGGAAAAAAGACCTAACTAGAGGTATCAGATTGGTTTGGGACATTGTTTCTCCAACATCTACTCTAAATAGCTGAAGAAAGCGCAGTATCTTTTTTTTGGACAAACTGAGCAATGTGCTGAGCCCTACCGTTTGAGCCTGGGAGTAAAGGATTAATATATCCCTGAGAGCACTCCATCTTCATCAAACTCTACTTCTCCTAACTGCCCTATTTCTGTATCACTAGCTCTAACATTCTTCTAGTTACTCTGGCTAGAAAATTTGTAGTTGTAGGATCATAGATTTAGAATTAGAAGGGATCTTGAGAGAAGCCTTCTGTAGTAGCTTCATAACTTATGATTTGCCCCCAATTCTTCCTGTACAGTGCTGGTAGATTAATTATCATACCACTCCCCAGGCTGAAAACCTATAGTACCTCCCTGTGCTCCCAGATTAAAAGGCTAGATTGCTTAACCTGACATTCAAACCCTGAAAATAATAGTGCCAACCTATTTTTCCTATCTTATTTTGATTTAGTGCCCTCATACTTGAGCCAAATTGAATTTTTCTTTTAATTTTAATTTTCTGGTTACTGATTACTATGACTATTATTACTAAACACTGATTAGTATGATATAGTTCAATGACAATAAAGTAAGACACTGCAAATTACAAAACATTATACAGTAATGAATGCCCCTTCAAAGATCCGATTGAACTTTGTTTTCCAACTCTAAAGTATTTAATACTGCATATGAAAGTTGTCTTTGTGTTGTTACACTGAGATTGTAAACTCAAGAGCACAGACTCTTATTTAAATTTTCTATTTCCCCAGGGTTTCACACTCAGCTCTGTGTCATATTGCAGATATAAATATTTTGTAAATATTTGTTAAATCAACAAAAAAGCACTGATTATTATGAATCAGACACTGGGCTAAGGGCTGGGGAAACTAATACAAAAGTTAGACAATCCTTATTCTTTGGGAATTTATATTCTAATAAAAATGAGTGATGGTTCTGGGGAATCATCAAGTTACTTAGGGCTTATTTGTTTGTACAGTAAACAAGCCCTAACTATTGTTTCTCTACTTGGTAATTTTGTGGTCTCTTCCTTCCTACTCTTTCAGATGAATTTGACTCAGAGACAAAGCACAAAACTTGTTAATTATGAAGAATAAAAGTGACTTTTTAAAAATCAACTTCATGCAAAAATTATAATATATTCATTAGGCCAAACAGTGCCAGTACATCTTTAAAAGAGGTGTGATATAAGCATAAACTTAAAGCTATGATAGGTGATTTTTAGGCAAACAGAACTGACAATGGGAAGAAGTTTTTCCACAAGACTTCACATTTATAGAAATTAGAAAGCTTCAAGAATCTAGAAGAAATGAGAAGCATTTCAAAAACAGTTTAACTAGAACAAAAGCTACAGGCGATTATGAGAAACAATAGATCAACTAAAAGTAATCAATCAGCAAATGTTTACCATGAATAAAACAGTACGCCAAGAAATCAAGACCATTTCTCTAAGTATATTTTTTCAAGCGCCTATGAATGTTCACGAATGATACAGTATTCCATAGTTAAGCATAATTCATGGTTTAAAAAAAAAAAGATAGTTATCTTGTGCTTGAAAGGGTCCTGACTTGGGAGTTCAGAAACCCAAGTTCGAGTTCAGTAATAACATTTACTGGCTATGTCAACCTTGACAATCCCTTTAAACTTCAGCTTTTTTATTTACAATATGAGGATAATATTTATACTGCCAAACTCAAAGGGTTACTTCTAGAGAAAACTGTGTAAACCTTAGAGCACTATATAACTAAACTGTTCACAAGTGAGTTTTAGTTTTACCTATGCCTAGAACAAACTGAATAAGGGTGAGGCAAACCACAGGGTTCAGTTCCCAAAAGTATCCAGTCTACTCGCTTCTATATTGCCAGTCCTTCTTTCAGCACAGTCCCAACTCTATCATTGTTACACTTCCAACCATTCCAAATAAGATTACAGCCACTTATGCTGGTCTGTTACGGTGGTGAACTTCATAATGGTTCAAAAGAATCAACCAGTGGGGCTCACAATAGTAACCACAAGAATCAAAGAGCAAAGGACAAAGGGAAGAGGAACAACTTAAAGAACAGTTAGGAAAAGCATAGCCTGGAAACGTCTGTTTCTGAACGCTATATTAACCTGGAAATCTGAATTGATGGGCACAGATCTGTTATAGATTATCTTCTGGGAGAAAAACTCCTACATGTAAATAGTTCTAGTATTTTTTATTCTAACTTTTACAGACAAAAAAATTGTTATTTTGAACAACATATGTTAAAAAATGATTAGGTTATTTCTTATCACTTAGGTGTTAAAACTAGAAAAAATTAAGGCTTCTTTTTCTGCTTTATTTATGGGTACAAAGTTTGTACCAACAGCTGATTTTTATCAGTGTTTTAAAAAAGAAAAATACAATTTTTATGGATTTTTGTCAAAGTAAAAATACTATTCAATTCTATTTGGAAATCATCCTCCTGGTTTAGAATGTTTTCTCTCTCCCTAACCACAATGTGCCTACTTCATTAACAATACTAAAAACGACTCTTACTTCATTTGTATTATATGGCTATTATCTTATACAGCTGTGCCATCTCAAGTCATTTAATGTTTTTCTTTAGAGCTCTAAGAAAACAAAAGTGTATGTTTTTCTATGATAACATTTGCCATTCAACGATACATAATTTTACCATAGGGTTAGGGGAACTACGGAAATACTGTTCTATATAGTTTTATCTCAAATTTCAAGGCAAGGCAGGATGAGAATTCATCATATAAGAAAACCACCTAGAAGTAAGGAATGATTCAATATTGAGGCTATCTTCAGGCAATCCTTAATATTCATTAACTCAAATTCCTCCTTTTAAAAAAAAGTAAAAGTTAGTTTTTAAAAACATGATTCCCTGAATGTAATTTTGAATCCTTCCATGTTAAGATTCCTTTTTATCCCATCAACTTGTTGGCTTCTACAAACCAAAACAAATATGAATGAGGCCTTCATAATAGCATGACCACTTACTCATCGTACTGGATATGATAAAGAACATCTTCATTATTCACAGAATGAGAGCGAGATGTGGAGGGTGCACTGTCCAACTTATTTGTGTTGCCTCTGGAATGATCATGACTTAAATTTCCATTAGTCCTTTTGCCACTCTTTGCTTTAGCTTTGCCACCTTTATGTTGTTTTGTTGCAGGGGACACATCTTTATATGACACACTCTTTATATGAGCTTCAAACCAAGAGCCAAGGGTGTTATCTCGAACATCCACCAGTTCATTTATCTAAAAGACAAGTTTTAAAAAAGCATTAATGAACAGTTTAAACTATACTGCAATTATGGAATTAGAGTAAATTAACATACTTAATTACATTTTCCAAAGAACTTTGGGCAATAAGAAATAACTGTATGATATATCTTGTTAAAATAAAGAGAAATTGTGCTTTTATTTTTCCAAAGCAAGTCACTAAATTTTTTTCAAAGAATCAGAAAATAAAGAAAGATACTAATAAAATTTTGGCTTAGACAATCAAGCTTAAATTTAGCCCATATTCTCAAGATCTGCTAAGTTTTCCCAAAGATTCTATAAAATAAAGATGATACTTCTTCTAAGATATTACCAGATAATTAATCATAATTTGACGCTTTTACATATCTTTAAGATATGGCCATATTATAAAAGAGACAGAAAACAATTGAAACAGCTTCCTTTACAAAAGCAATAACAATCAAAAAACATTAAATACCTGCATATTAAGATAATGCTAGAAAAAAGTTTTCTTCCAACGAAATCACAAAATCTCAGAAAAATAAAAGGAAATGTGAAAACTGGAATCATATAGTTTGGTTCCTGCTTAGGAAGACTAAATAGAATAAGCAAAATTGATTCTGAAGTCACATACTGATTTAATTCCAACAAAAATTCCAGTGTTATTTAATAAAAACTGCCAATATATAATTGATCATGTTACACAGTGAAATTCTTTTAGTATAACAAAACTGCATTAGATAATGTATGTAAAATGCTGTATAAATGATAAAGAAAAATATATAAATGTCAAGCTATTGCTATTATCAATCAGGCAAAATCAAAAATATGATGGTTTATTTACCTTCTAAAAAAACAAGAATTGTCAAAAATATATGGTACTTATTTGAAACCAAAAAAATTTATCAGAAAGTTTAATTGCTCATTATTATTATTACTATCACTATCATCTTGTTTTCATCTTTTCTCACTGGAGTTCAATTAAGCACAGTCCTAGAATAATAAGTGAAACAACATTTATTAAGAATTTACTTTTTGTTAGTCAATAACCATTTATTAAGCACCTATTATGTGCCAAGCAATGTGCTAGGCTCTGGGGATATAAAGAAAGGCAAAAGACAGTCCCTGGCCTCAAGGACCACATAGTTTAAAGAGAATTAACATGAAAACTATGTATAAACAAAATAAATTGTAAACAGTCCTAGCATTACAGGGGCAATCAAGAAAGGTTTCTAGTAAAAAGTGAGACTTTAGCTGGGACTTGAGGGAAGCCAGAAAGTAAAGATAAGAAAGAACATTCCATGCATGAGGAACAGTGAAATGTCAGGAGTCAGGAAATGGAAAGTCTTGTTTGAAGAACAGTAAAGAGGCCAGTTTCACTGGATTGCAGGATACACTGGTGGGGAGAGAAAGGGCGGGTTACAATAAGATTTGAAAGGCAAGGGAGTGTCAGGTTATGAAGGGCTTTGAATGCCAAAGAAAGAATTTGATATCTGATCATAGAAGTGATAGGGAGCCACTAGAGTTTACTGAGCAATCATGGTCAGATCTGTGCTTTAGGAAGCTCACTTGGGCTGCTGAGTGGAGCATGAACTGGAGTGAGAAGACATCTATGGCAAGTAGACCAATCAGTAGGCTACTACAATACTCCAGGAGTGAGTTGATGAGGGTGCAGGATGCTGGCAGCATCACAGAGGAAAAAAAAAAAAGGCATATTCAAGAGATGTTGCAAAGCTGAAATTGAAAGGCCTTGACAGATCGGATATGGCGGTTTGGAGAGTGTGAGGAGTCAAGGAGGACACGTAGGTTTTTAGAATACAGATGATCGGGAGAACAGTGGTGCCCCCAACATTAAGAGGGAAATTTGGAAGTAGAAGAGGGTTTGAGGGGAAAAAGATAATGAAGTTGGCTTTGGACCTGTTGAATTTAAGATGTATACAGATACAAGCAAACAGACAGCTCCTTCCCTCAGGGAACTTATATTTTACTATATATATATATATTCTATTAGGGGAAGGCTGAGTCAATCAACAAGCACTGATTAACTGCTCACAAATGTTCACTCCATTCCAGGTGTTGTACTAAGCACTGGACATACAGAAAAAGGCAAAATAAAACACAAAAAAAATTCCAGTCTTTGCTCTCTAGGAATGCACATTCTAATGAGTGAGACAGCATACAAGGAACATAAGATACATGTAGAGCAGGGCTGTCCAAAGTGCGGCCTGCAGTGTGATTTTATGTGGCCCACCTGTGTTTACTACAGGCGTGGAAATTGACATAAATGCTTTAACTAAAGCATTTGTGTCGATTTTTGTGCTTGTGGTGGACACAGGCAGGGTGGCGTGGGGGCACACGGCCTGTGTTTTGGACAGTCCTGATGTAAAGCATACAAAGGCTATCTGAAAGGAGAAGGCAGGAGCAGTTCCGAGAACCAGGAAAATCTTCTTTTAGAAGGTTAGATTTAAGCTGAGACTTGCAGGAAGCCAGGAAAACCAAGAGGTAGAGGTGAGAGGGCAGTTTAGTCACAGCATGGTGGTGCATACGGTTTAGCTGCAAAGCATATGATACCTGCTTTAATGTCATTTTCTGTGATAAAAGCATATCCATTTCTGATACTGAATTATTTGAAAGTATCAAGGATTTTTGTGGTGACCACTTTTTTCCCCAGGTATTCTTCATTAGCATTCTTTAGCTGCTGAGGAGGTGGGGCTAACAAATTTGCAGGTGTGTCCAGCAATACTCTAAAAGGTCTGCTTCCCCCTAAGATGGCTTTAGGGATCATGCTAGAAACAGGTTGGGGGACAATTGATTGAGCAATCATGGCCTGATCTATGCTTTAGGAAGCACAGATCTTTTCCTTCCCAGGGCTCTTAGCTTGTTATTGCACTGGGTGTTTTTTGCTGGAGAAGACCAAAAATATTTTTAGCTACTGCCTTCATTCATTGGTTCATTGTGATCTCTGGATTTAAACTCAAAACCCTCAATCTCTATTTTTCCTAGAAATCCATTAAGAATTTCACTTTTATTGGGCACAAGTAACATACACATATCATTGGAGAAATATGCTGAGATGAAGGAGCTATTTAATGTTACTCAGTGGAGACACATAACTTGATTTCAATCATACGCATAAATGATTAATAAGAAATTTTGGTTTAACATCCTCTTTAATTTGTGAGTGATATTAGGATCTAGGAAGAAAGGGAAGCACTTCACAAATATCTCATTTGATCCTCACAACCACCATGGGAGTTAGGTGCTATTATTATCCTCATTTTAGAGATGAAAGAGAGGTTAAATGACTTACCCAAGATCATACAGCTAATAAGACTGGAATTGAGCTATCTTCTTAACTCCAAGATAAGACTCTAGGCTGCCAGAGCATTGGACTTGAAGCCAGCTTTATGCAATTTATCTTACCTTCTCGTGGTACTATAACACTGAAGAACATCTTCTATGCCAAGCTGATCATTACAAATGGTTTTGTTTAGGGCCAGCCTGCAATCCTATGCCATCCTATTACCTTACCTCCAGAAATCAAATATAAAATTCTTTTGTCTTGCTTTCAGCCCTTCATATTATGGCTCCTCCCTATACCTTACACTTCCCTATGTACTCTGTAATCCGTGCCACTGGCCTCCTTACAGTTCCTGAAACAAGGCACTCCCATCTCAGCTCTGGACATTTTCACTGGTTGTCTTCCATGCCTGGAAGGCTCTCCCTCCTTATCTCCACCTCCTGGCTTCTTTCAAGTCCTAAATAAAATCCCACTTTATTTTAGATGCCTTTACTAATTTCTCTTAATCCTAGTGCCTTTCCTCTGTCCATTAATTCCAATGTAACCTTTTTATAGCTTGTTCATAGTTAGTTATATGTTGTCTCCTTCATTAAATTGTAAACTCCTTAAGAGCAGGGACTTTTACCTTTCTTTGTAAGCACAACCTTGAGCAATGCCTAGTACATAGAAGGTATTAAATGTCTGTTGACTTGCTAAGTCATAAGAATAGTTTCCTCACGTTGTCCGAAGGGCTAACCCAATCGACAGTATCACCATAACACAGGGTCAGTGTTTCAGGGTTTCTGCTGGGTCTTAACAGGTTTTAGAGCTTACTCAAGGTACAGGGAGACCCTGCTTTATCAGTCCACCTGGTATTGCTTTAGTTTCCCATCATCCCTGCTCTCAGGAAGGGGAAGAAGAGAACAAATACTTACTAAGTACCAATGTGAGAATCACTATGCTAAGTCTTTTACTAATACAGGGCTGACAGGTTGGACTTTGATAAAGTTATTATTGATATTATTATTGCCTCTAGACTTGTGATTGTATAGATGTGTTGTACTCCAAATATGGAAATTTCCTGCCCTATAAACTGGCAACTCCCCTGTAACTTAGTTTTTGAGTGTGACTTTGGGTACTGAGAAGGCATTTGCCCACAGTAACAAAGCTGTTACATGTTAGAGAGAGAACATGAATTTGATGTTCCTGACTTTAAAACTGGCCCTCTATACAATATGTCACAGTCTAACTATAAAATATTTCTAAAAATATGGATGGGTAATCTATTGATGTGGTACTGCCCCCAGTAGTTCAGAATGCATCCCATCAACCTCATTTTGTGCAACTGTTATCCATGCATTCCCATAAATCCCTAGAGAAGATCCACTCCAACTATTCCTTTTGATATTCTGAGGTGATATATGCACCCATGTGCCACATTAGTTACTACCTTTCATATTAGTAACCTGAATAAATTATTGAACTAAGATACTAAGCCGGTGGATATTAATGTCAAGCAAAGAAAACAACCATGTCTGCCAAAAGCGTTTGTTCTAGTCACAGAGGATGTCCAGTACACAGTCCAGATGGAAGGATTTACAAAAGATGGTTTACACTTCCAGATGCAAATTACAAATGACAATGTGTTGACTGTATCAAGCTCCCTAATACTTTTCCTCCCCAAAAGGCTTTTAAAAACAAGTTTCAACATTGCATATACCAAATTCAGCTGATATATGTTGGTTAGCCTCGCTGAACTTCTTAATAATAATAATAATAATTATAGCTAATATTTATATAGCACTTACAGATGAGGAAACTGAGACAGGCAGAGGTTAAGTGATCTGTCCAGCGTCACATAGCTATTAAGTGTCTGGGAGGCCACATTTGAACTCCTATCTTCCTGACTCCAGTTCCAGTACTCCATCTACTTTGCCACCTATAGTTCACTGGGTAAGGTAGGGACATATTCAGAAACAAAATGGATGTTAAAACAAAAAGTTTCAAGAAAGCTAATATGTATGATATTGATAAAGATATATCTCCCTCCAGGGTATATGTTCCATCTAAAGTCTAGCCAATGTTATCCTCGGCTTGATGATACAAACAAGCAGCAAAATGCTTCATCCTTGTTTTCTCTGCATTTTTGCAGTTTACTCTTCTTTCCTTCTCTCCTAGATAGTCTTCTGAATTTTGATGACACTACTCTCTTTTAGTTTATATCCCATCAGGAGTCATCCTGGATTCCTTGCCATCGCTCACATCCTATATCCAAGCTGTTCTGAAGGCCCACTGATTCTACCTTTGCAACATCTTCCAATTATGCCATCCGCCCCCTGACTCTGACCCCTCATCATCTCACACAGTGATCACTGCACTAGCCTACTGGTTAATCCACCTGCCTGAAATCTCTCCCAACTCCAATCCAGGTAGCCAGTAAAGTGATTTTCCTAGAATGCAGGTCCAATCACATTGCCCTGTACTCAATAAACTTGGTGGCTTCCTATAGCCTCCAGGAGCAAATACAAAATGCTCTGCTTAGCATTCAAAGCCCTTCATAACCTAGTGACCCCTGCCCCCAACATATGCCTCTTTCCAGTCTTCTGACATGTATTCTTTGATCCACTGACACTAGCTTTCTGGCTGTTTCACAAACAAATACTCCATCTCTCAACTCTGGGAATTTTCTCTGGCTGTCCTCCATACCTGGAATGCTCTCCCTGCTCTGCTCTGCTCTACTGACCTCCCTGGCTTCCTTTACGTCACAACTAAAATCCTACCTTCTACAGGAAGCCTTCCCTAACATCTCTGCTTTCTCTCTGTTAATCATTTCCTATTTGTTCTGTGTATAGCTTGCTGTGTATCCATTTGTTTTCATATCGTTTCTCCCACTAGACTGCACAGTTTTTGAGGGCAGGAACCATCTTTGCCTTTTTGTATCCCCAACACTTAGCACTGTGCCCGGCTCATGGGAGGTACTAAAGAAATGTTTATTGAATTAAAATGAGGGGCAGCTAGGGGGCCCAGTGCATGGAATCAGGAAGACCTGAATTCAAATCCAGTCTCAATAATTAGTTGTATGACCCTGAGCAAGTCACTTAAGTTCTGGCTGCCTCAGCTCCCTCAACTGCCAAATGGTTAACAAGGGCACCTACCTCACAGGGAGGTTGCAAAATCCAATGAGAGAATATCTGTAAAGCACTTAGCACAGTGCCTGGCATATAGCACACATGTAAATGCTTATTCCCATCTCCCACCCATCTCCTTTGTTGGATCATCATCATCCACATCATGCCCCCAACTGTGGACACCCTGCCCATCTGGATCCTGGGCCTTTTTATCTTTCTTCTCTACATTTTCACTTAGTAACTTCATTGTTCCCATGAATTTATTCATGATCTCTATGCGCATGACTTACAGAACCATATAAACAACCCTCTCAAGATTCAGTCTATTGACAGCTGCCTTTAGAACATTCCAAAATGGATTTCCTATAGGGACTTCAAAGTCAGGAAGTCCAAAACAGAAATCATCATCACCAACCACCACCACTATCCATTCTTCTTCCAGATGTGGAGGCGCCACTGTTCCTTCAGTCACTCAGATTCACCCCCTTAGTCTTGACCTTGACTCTTCACTCCCTTTTACTGCTTATCTCCAATTAGAAGCCAAATCTTGTTTCTACCTCCAGTTTCACTGACAAAGAGTGATTCAATCTGGTAATTAAGAGATCACTGGTAACTTTGGAGAGTAGTTCCAGTTGAATGATAAAGTCAGAATTCAGACAACAAAGCTCAGAAAAGAATAAAGAGAGCAAATTGAGGCTCTAGTTATAGAGAGCTTAGTTTTCTCAACCATTTTAGCCAGGAAAGAAAGGGGAGAGGTAGTAATGACAGCCAGCAGGATGGTCAAATCAAGTGAGGGTTTTTCCCCCCTTTTTTAAAGGATAGGGGGAGGCATAGGAAAGTTTGTAGGCAGCAAAGAATTAGGACCTATGACCCAAGTTCTCTTCCTTTGACTCTTACTGGATCATCTGTCACCTGATAGCTTCTAAACTTCTACTGTATCATTCTTTCAAAGGTATGCAGCTTCTTCTTCCTCAATGCATCCACTTATCCTCCCTTCAAAGAAAAGTTTTAAAGCTCTCATTGTACTGGTGGGGTGCAGAGTGTTAAGACAGCAAGACAGAATACAATCCTCATAGTAAACCTGTAGGCTAAACACACAGGGATTAAAGCGCAAGACAGAGTCAGGTTAATATGATCACCACAGACAGACAGGTATTTAGGAACTCTCTTCTTTGCCGATACATTCTTCTATAGCCTTACCAATTTTCTAAACTATGTGGTGTGCTATCTTAGAGATACAGGAGGGAGTAGGGAAGGAAGGATGATGATGAGCTTCCCCCAGGGTAGCGATCTGAAGCAATACCAATATTATTGGATATTTTTTACTTCAAACTCTACAACAATACAGGCAATTTTAAAAATGAAAATAAATTCAAATAAAAGTCAACAGAGAGCTTTACATGACAAAAATCACTCCAAATGACAGTGAACACAGCATAGTATGCAAAATGCTATCTATGTGCGTGTAAGGTCAGGTGTAAGTCTGCACATGATAACTCTTCCCTATGTTAAGAGGTATACACCCATGAACCAACGAATTATGTTGCTTGCTGCACTTGAACATGTGTGCAAACTCAGAATTAAACACATTTTGTGTGTCATTTAAAAGTATATTATATTTCTCATCATTCATTTTTGCAAGCACAATATAATAAATAAGCTCAATTCCCCAAAACCTTACAACTTTAGAAAAATTAAAATAACTTGTAAACAGATATGGAAGACTATTTGAAATTATCAACAATTAAACTTAAATTTAATTTTTAATTTATCATCTCTAGCTTTTAACAAGTAAAACAATAATAACTGTAATTAAAAAAACCCCAAAAAACAACATAAATGGTTTGAAGAGAATGCTAGTAAAGAGAAAAGAGATGCCATCAGGAGTGTGAACACTGAAATACACAATCCAATTACAGAAAAAATGATCCACTATATAAGACACCTAATAAATAAATGTAAATCTTTAAAAAAAACAACAACAAATTTTCAGACAGTATTGTCTGAACACACTTTTATGATTAGTTCACTGAGAACCAAACCTTCCTATTTTGAACTGCAAGTGGATGAAACAACAGACACAGCTAGAGTTGTTCATCTGATTACACACGTAAGAAGTGCTGAAATTGAAATTAGGGAAGATTGGTTACTTTGCACACCTACTGTTAATCCCACATCAAAAAAATTTTCAATATAACAGGCAGACTTTAAAAATCAAAACTATACAAGAGACTCATTAGATTTTAAACTAACGGAGCACAATTAATGCCAAGATAACATGGAAGACTAAAAGCACTAGTTAAAAAATATAAACCATTGGTCAATTTGGACATAGTGTCATGCTCTGCAGATAATCATGTTTTAAGGATATGTGAATGAGAAGCTACATAGTTTTTAAAATTGTCGGAAAAGAAACCAACTTTATTTAGAACAAAACAATCTAGTACATTAAATGGAAATTCTTTGAAAAACTGCATGATATGGGGCAAAAGATTATGGTCTTTCTGCATTACCGCGCAACATACTGGCTTTCTCTGCCAAGGATTATGTTTGACCTAAAAGAAGAAACTGCCATTTTTCTTGGTGATAACAACAAAGATTAAAATCAATTCATTTTGTGATTAAAAAAAAAAAAAACCTCTCCTTAAATCAGTATTTGGCATACATTTTTCAAAATCTGAGTACTCTATCCTCAAATTCACAACAGAATCCAGAAGGATAAACTGATTACATTTATTAAAAAATTTAATAAATTTATAAAATAATTGATTTTATATATTTCCCATATCAGGAGCTAGATGCCACAGGGCATATTAGATAGAATGTTCACCTGGAAGTCAAGAAGTCCCGAATTCAAATTCTCCCCGAGATACTGCTAGTTATGTAACTTCTCTCAGCTTCCATTTCTTCACGTATAAAATGGGTATTATAATAATAATAGCACCTACTTCTCAAAGATTGTTGTATGGATCAGATAATATACATACAATACTTTGCAAACCTTAAATCAGTATGTCAATGCTAGTTATTATTTACAATTTTAAAAAATACTTGGCTCAGAAAAGGCAGTTATAATAGAAGGGAAGAGGGGACAGGTGGAAGGGAATGAGTGAATCTTGCTCTCATCAGATTTAACTTAAGCGAATAACATACACACTCAATTGGGTATCTTACCCTACAGCAAAGTAGGGGGGAAGCCAGGATGTGAGGAGGGAGATGACAGAAGGGAGGGCAGACTGGGGGAGGAGGTAATCAAAAGCAAACACTTTTTAAAAGGGACAGGGTCAAGGGAGAAAAGTGAATAAAGGGAGACAGGATAGGATGAAGGGAAATAGTCTTTTACAACATAACTATTATGAAAGTGGCTTGCATAACAATACATGTGTGGCCTATGTTGAATTGCTTGCCTTCTCCAGGAGGGTGGGTGGGGAGGGAAGAAGGGAGAGAATCTGGAACTCAAAGTTCTAAAAACAAATGTTTTAAAAAAAAAGTTTTTACATGCAAAGATATACAGGCAATGGGTTAGAGAAATCTATCTTGCCCTACAAGAAAGGGGCAGGGGAGTGGGATGATAGAAAAGAAGGCAGAAATGGGGAGAAAATTTGTAACTCAAAATCTTGTAAAAATCAATGTTGAAAACTAAAAATATTAAATAGAAAATAAAAAAAATACTTGCCCTCTGGTAAAGTAATTTTGTGGATGTGCTAAAAAAGCAATTCTCATTTTATTTTAAAGAACAAGCTATTTCCTCAATACGAATGGATAAGGGACTCAATAAACATGGATAGATAGGATTCTTAACATGAAAAGCAGTGTGATCCAAAAGAAAAGCACTGGCTTTGGAGTTGGAGAACCTGAGTTCAAATCTTCCCTCTATCACTTACTACATATGACTCTGGGTGAGCTAATTAACTTCTAGGTGCCTCAGTTTCCTCATCTGTAAAACAAGTTGGATAAGATGGTCTCTGAGGGTCCCTTCTAGCTCAAAATCAGTGACCCTATGACACTATGATTTGGCATGCAATACTGAAATATTGTTTGAAATAAAAAAATTTATACCTTTTCTAATTAGTGAACAGAGTTCTCTAGTTTATCAAACTAAGTGATAGTTTATGTTAATGATATTTTTTCCTGTAGCTGTTATAAAGAGAAAATATGGCTCTTGATTAATATTGAAAAGAACATTATGAGTAAAAAATAACAGAATCACATTTTGGAGAAATTGCAGCAAAAATGAAGACAGACCATCAAATTAATGATGTGGCTGTGAGTGGTTTTTTAAAGTCATAATTATGAACATTCAGAAGAATTTTACAAATAAATGAATATCTGTTACATTGTTTTAATTATATGTCTAAGATTTGTGTTACAAAAGTTATAATTAATTTCTAATTTTATTTCAAACAAAATACTAGCCAAGAAGATTTGTGTAGACTCAGGCAAGAGAGGAAATAATTTTGATTTGCAAAAAAAGCAGGGATATCATTATATCATGTGTAAACACTACTGTCTTATCCTGTGTCCCAGCCTGTTGCTCCTGGCTCTGACCTCCAGTATTCCTGGCTTTGGCTTGGTACTTTGATTTTTTCCCCTTTTCTTACATATGCTTGGGCCAGATCTTTAGATATCTACTCCAATTCCTGGTAATATAACTCCTGGTTATTTTCTTCATTTAATGATTCAGCTGAATATTCAAATCAGAAAGGCCCTCACTAATTAAAGCACACCATAGTGACTAAGAAGGCAACAGGATTTCATTTAAATATAGTCCAAATTTCATAACAATGTTACTATCCCATCAATTTCCGTAAAAAGGACATTTTACTTGCATAACATTTAAAAATCTTTACTTTGAAAATCAATTAATTAAGCAATAATTTTCTTATTATATATTACAGAAACAATTTCTCTACTACTTAAAAGGCCATTAGTTATTCACCAGGGAGAAAGAAATTAGAAATCAATCAAAATCAATTATATCAATTAAAGAGCAAAAAGGAAAATGAGGCAAAGATGATAAAAAGAAGGAAACTATCTAATGAAATATAGGTACATTTATTATTGGTGGAGCTGCAAGGTGATTCAAATACTCTCAAAAACACTTTGTACTACCCATGTACGGCCACACACTGTAGTAGCATCCAGACTACAGACAAGGCAGAAGAAAAAGGACTGGCACTCTATCCAAGAGTATGGGAGTAAGTACCCACTTTCAGACAAGGATCTGAGCCTGAAAATAGGAGAAAAGAAAAGAAAACTACAAACATAAACAGGAAATATTATGGAATAAGAGAAGGCAAAAAGATAAACCCAGAAAAAGAATAAACCTCTAAAATACCTACAAGTAGAACCTGAGAGAAAAGAATGACTTGGTCACAAGGATGCCAGGAAAGAAATGAAGCAAGAGATAAATGAAATTAGAGCTCTTGAGGAAAAAGTAGAATGGAGAAATTTAGAATAGATAATAGAAAACAACCCAGAAAGTGGCTTCATTTAAAAACAGAATGAAATAAACAAAATTTAATGAGACAGTAGATATACTAGAACAAAGTCAAAAGACAGAAAAATTAGAACATTGCAAAATCTCCAGAAGCAAAAATAACTGACCTAGAAAATAAGTTGAACAGAAAACTTAAGAATCCGTAGACTTCCTGAAAACTATGAGCAAAAAAAACCAAAAAACAAAAAAAAAAAAACAGACACCATAATTCATAAGATCACAAAACTGGCCAGAGGCAAAAAAAAAAAATACAAAGAGTACAATCCATAACCTTCTGGAAAACAAAGAAACACAAACCAAAAACCCTAAATTGAAAACGCCAAGGACTGCTACAGATGAAATAGGCTAGAAAGTTCAAGAACCAAGGGGCCATAGCAATCTTCCTCTGGTCTAATTCTGACAAGAAGAGCATGTCCAGCATGTCTGACGGAGCAGGTATCTCCAAACTGCTGTCATAACTCAATGGGGCAATGGCAAACCACACACAGAGTGGGTTGAAGAAATATGTTAAACTCAACAGGGCATCAAGTGGAGCACAGACAGAAGGAATAGCAAAATAAACTTCTGCTTTGAAGGGTGGATCATGAATGGGGGGACTGAAAAGGAGAGAAATAAGCTGTAAGAATTACTAAGTGTCTAAGCTAGGTGACAAGAAACTGAGGAGGCTGAGACTACTTCGATTGCACAGTACAGTGATGGGCATTTTCCTTTGCTTTTGCTACCCACTTAACACAATTTGTGTAGTAAAAAGGGAGGATAAAATATGAGAGGAAAACATGGAGTGGAAAAGCGAATGATCAATCATGGTCATGGATATAAATGAGATGAATTCTACCATAAAAGCAAGGAAAGTAGCAAAAATTATTAGAAAGCAGAATCCAAAAACATGTTTTTATAAGAAACACACTCGAAACAAAGATTCATAAAGAAGGTTGGAGAAAAATTCATTATGCCTTAGTTGAATTTGAAAAAGCAGAGAAGAAAATCAGAATAAGCAGCAATTAAAATAGTTATGACTGAAAGAAATAGGAAAAGTTCATCTTGCTTAAAGGATAGTTAAGTAATGTTAATACTTAACACGGAATCATTGAACAGCACAGCATTTAAGTACTTAAAATAAAAGGCAAATGAAGTATGGAGAGAAATAGATATCAAAGCTATAGTAGTTCAGGATATCTCGATGTGCTTCTTTGAGACTTGGACAAGAAGATAAATAAGATGGATCTGAACAGAATTTTTCAAAAAGATATCATAGATCTTCCCCAACTGATAAATGGCTAAAGGATATGAACAGGCAGTTGTCAGAAGAAGAAATCAAAATACCAACAGACGTGAAAAAATGCTCTAAAAATTAAAACAATTCTGAGGCACCATCCCATACCTATCAGAAAAGGAAAATCACAAATGGTAAGAGGGGATGAGGGAAAAACAGGTACTCTAATGCACTGCTGATGGAATTGTGAACTGATCCAACCACTCTGGAGGACAACGGAGAACTTTAAAACCATGCATGCCCACTGACCCAGCAATACCACTAGTAAGTCTGTATCCCAAAGAGATAAAAGGGAAAGGACCTGTATGTACAAAAATATTTATAGAAGCTCTTTTTGTGGTGGCAAAGAATTGGAAACTGAGTACATGCCCATCAACAGGGGAATGGCTGAACGAGTTGTGGCATGATTGTAATGGAAAACCATTGTGTGAAGGAGGTGGTTTCAGCAAAACCTGGGCAGACTTACATGAACTAATGCAAAAAGTAAATGATCAGAACCAGAACACTGTACATAGTAACAGCAACATATCAACTGTGAAAGACTGTTATTCTGATCAATGCAATGACCCATAACAACTTCAGAGGACTCCTGATGAAAACTGCTACCCAAATTCAGACACAAATGATGAACTGAGCATGTGCAGACTAAAGCATATTTTTTCACTTTATTTTTCTTGTGTTTTTTTTTTTGCAACATGACTAATATGGAAATATTTTTCCATAACTACACACACACACACACACACACACACACACACACACACACACACACACAGAGTTACCATATTGCTTGCCTTCTCAAAGGGGAAGGTCTGGAGGGAGAGAATTTGGAACTCAAAATTTTACAAGTTAATGTTTAAAAAAAGATGACAGATCTTTGGAGGTTAGTGAATGGGAATCAAAAAGAACATGTTTATCAATTGTGCAAGTCATCTTTATAAACCATGACTTTGAGCCAAGGTATAAAAACTTCATCAAAAATGCAAAAAAGCATTCTTTACTGATCACAATGCAGTGACATGTTCAACTCCTCATTCACCTGCCATATCTGTCACCATTTCCATAACTCCTATGTACACCTTTCTCCCCTCATACAACCACCACCCCAAGTCACCTTAGGTGACTTCATTATCTCTTGTCTAGACCAGAGGTTGGCCAAGTACACATTTTTTTGGTACAACTCACAAGTGCAGAATGTAATACCATTATTTTATTTTAAAATGTAAAAACCATTCTTAGCTCCTAAACAGGTAGAGGGCCAGATTTATCTCTTGGGGAGTAGTGTGCCAAACTCGGAACTAGACAATGCCAAGAGATTCCTAGCTGGTCTCCCTGCCTCAAGTATCCCCCTACTCTAATTCATATAACTGACAAAATGATTCTTCCAAAGTGAAGATCTTACCATCTCTTCCCTATTCAATAAACTCTGGCGCTCCCTATTCCCTCTAGGATCAAGACTCACTTCAGATGCCACCTTTTGCCAGTGGCCTTTCCCAATCCCCTCAGCTACAAGTGCCTTCCAAGTCGAGACTCTCTTCTTGGCTCTTCTTTGTATGGGTCTTATATATACACATCTCTCGCGATAGAATGTCAATTCCTTCAGGTCAGGGACTGCATTATTTTTGTCTTTGTAACACCTAACAAGGACTGGAGCATAAATACTTGGCTGACTGATTAATGTATTTCAGATTTTATAATAGTATATAAATAACAACTTGAGTAACTACTGTTAAAGTTCAGAGAAACTTAAATCTCTGATTCTTAGCACCCTCTATCCCACTTATTGCTATTTTATCACTGCTGAAATGACTGTCACTTTAGAAATGGAAGTCAATCAATAAACATGAAATGCCTAACACATGCCAGGCTCTGTGCTAAGCACTGAGGACACCAAGAAAAGTAAAAGACAGTCTCTGCTATCAAAGAGCTTTCGGTCTAATTTGGGAAACAACATTAAAGAACTGTACAAATAAGACATACGGGATAAGTTCTGCACAGGACATCAGGCCATTTTATATTTTTCTTTTTTTCATAGGTTTCAATTGCCAAAGAAGTCATCACCTTCTGATGGTCCATTGGTGATTACTCCTTCCATAATGACTGAGAGAAAACTCAGTGTGTCTCTGAAAACATATTTAAAGCCTTTCCAACATGATAGAAGCTGCCAGAGAATAGCCTTTTGGAACATGGAACATCCCCATGCTACAACGTGGCATCATAGTAGACCACTGTGCAGATTTCGATGGCACTTTCAAAATAAATAAATAAGTAAACCTCACAATATGAAAAATCCTACCATCATTTGCCAATTACCCTCTTCAAAAAAGCAAACCAAAAAACCCCTTTGACTTTTCATAAGACAGCTATTTCCCAAAATGGCCTTTCATCCCTCTGATCAAACCTCAAACCCTCTCTTGTAACAAAAGATAACCAACTTTCTATTCATATAATAATTTTTATATCACTTTCAGTTGTTACTTCTCTGAAACCTGAACATGACAAAGGGAAAACAGGTAAAAAACATTGTTTCCTGAATATTAGTTCTATAAATGTAGTGTGTTCCCCAAAAGGGATGTCCACTATTCTAAAAAAGAGAAGATTAAGAACTAAAACTAGTCAAAAACATTTCTTAAGGATCTACTAGGTACCAGGTATTGGGCAACCAGGGATGGAAAGAAAAATGAATCTTCCTACGCTCAAGAAGCTTGAATTTTACTGTATAAAACAACATGCACATGTGTGCACATGGATAGTGGGGAAAGAGAACAAGGGAAAGCCTCATGTGGAGGTGGTAGTTGAGCTGCATTGAAAAGGAAACTAGAAATTTTATGAGGTAGATCATTAATACCTTGTAATAGTAGATTTCCAATTTAAGATAATGACTAACAATCTACCACTTAAGACTGATAGAGCCTTAAATAACTCTTGTTAATTATCAAAATATTTTTCTTATAAGTACATTTTTGGGGGAGGAAAAAACAAATGCAACAAATTTAAACAAGAAATGGGACCAGCAGAAATAGCAAATGGCGCAAATGAGGTGGAGCAGGGAGGGAGGGAAGGAGAAAGTTAGGAATTTAAAATATAACAAAAAAATTTTAAAAGATAAGTGATTAAGCCAAAATACTTATTTTTTAAAAGCCATAACTCTTCAGTTATTACATATTAGAATGTTTCCTTCATTTCTCTAAAAGTAGCATCTCACTTATAATTCTACTATAACACAAATAATTAAACTAAAAATCAAAACCAGCAAGATATGAATTCTGAGGCTTAGCTTTTCTTGTAATAATACTAACCTTAAAAAAACACAACACAATGCTTTAAAGCTACCAGTAGGAGCAACCAACCCTGGAGACTTTTATATCCTAAAAAGTAAAAGAAATTAAATCTAGCCAAGTAGGTTTTTGTTTTAGACCATTACAACGCTTTATTGTAGTACTTTGACCTACTTTGTGCCTGTTCATTTTTCTATTCCCCTTCCACTCTAAGCTCTGATCATCAGTGTGCTCACTTAAACTTAAACATTAACAACGCCTAAACTTCAGCTGTAGCAGTATTCAGGTTCAGTATCAGCAAATTTCCATAGCAACTGAATATTAATTGACATGAGTAAAAGGGTGTTTAGAGTTAGAGCCAAATCAAGCCACTACTGCAAAGCTTATTTCTACTAAGAAATTACATAATGAGAGGAAAATAAGCGGGGAAATTATAAAAAAATACTTTTAAAAGATAGATATATGCAAGTATTCAAATATAAAACAAACTGAAAAACCTTTTGTTAGGGCAATACAGGTCTGTCCCGTTTTATGAAATGTTTCTAAATAGCCATATAAATCAGATTTCCCTACAGAATAATATTAAATTTAAAAAATGAGTTTGAGACAAAAAAGCAAATATGTTCATAAAAGAAATTAATCAGTCATTTTTTTTTTTGGTTTGCAGCACATCTAATTTTCTTAACCTGGGTCATATCTATTTTGATAATGCTGAGCTAGATTACAAAAACTTTTTTGCTAATTATAAATATTATCATCATTGCCACCAGAGTTCTCCTCAAATTCCTCATTGTGGCCTTGGAGTAACCCTGTATTCTTAAGAGGTGTGCTAACACAAGATGAGTAAAAAAGCTTCAGGCATGGCCCTGCCTGAGGACCAGCCTAGCCTGACAAGCTAAGCTTTAGAAAGGTTCATCAGGTTGGTCATGGGGTGAACAAATTTTCAGCCACAGCCAACTACCTCTCAAAGATCTTTTACTATGTCATAAAAGTACTGCAATATGCATTGGTGCAAGGTATGCCCACACCGATCAAGTCAAATCTGTAAAATCTATTAAATATCATCAAATGAAATAGTCATAATTATGATAGAGGTCAATGAAATACAGAAAATACTTTAAAATCTTAATAAGTCTCCCCTTTTCTACAAACCAAATCTTTTTCCAAAGTGACTGATGTGTAGCCAGCCTCTATGTAAACTACATGTTTGATTTCAGTTCTCTGAACCTCTCTACATGCCTGAAAAACGAAAGGTTTGGACTGGATTCTAAGGTCCTTTTCAGCTCCTAAACCCTATGATTCTAAAAGGAACAGATTTTAAAACTGAGCTTCAACTGAAACAGCTAACATCTTTAGAGTATCTAGCAAGCACCTTAATTGGCCATTAAAAAAAGGAAAAAGGAAAAAAAAAAAGACCTAAATTGCATTAATCACCTGAAAAAAAATAGTACTTTTCTCCTATCTAAAATATCTAACAATCGGTAAAAATCAATTTTGTAGGGCTATGGGAAAACAGGCTGATGGGGCAAAAAAAATATCAGTGTTATAAAAAACAATTTGGCAACATAAAAGCATTATGATGTTGATCATGCCTTAATGTAGCAGTCTCACTACTAGGACAATATTCTAAAGATATTCAAAGAAAAAAGCACTTCCATACAAAAATATTAATATCTGCATAATTCTTAATGTTTAAAATTAGAGACATTCATGTCCAACTATTGGTAAGAAGTGAATGAAATGGTGATCCATGAACTAGAACACTACTGTGCATGAGTTCTATAAAATGATAAAGAGTAAAACTGGAGAAAAATACACTTATTGCCTACACCTGCATAAAAACCAAAGACAATATTTTCAGTACACAGATGGAAAAGATTAAAAGGGAAAAATACACTTAATCAGAATGTAAATGATTCAGAATCTATGCCTTTATTCATTTTCATATTGTTTACCTGTTAAGAGTGTCAGTTGAGGGGTTTTGGTTAAACTGCTTACATTTTTTTCTTGCCAAAAACTTCTATGACTCTTTGAAATGAGTTATTAATAGGAATTATCAGGTCCCAAATAATGAAAAATTCAATCTGACAAATCTTTATTTAGCATCCACTACATATAAGGCACTATGCCAGGTTCTGGAAATACGAATTCAGAAACGAAATTGTCCCTTCCTGAAGACACATATTCTTCTGGAAGAGGGAAGGTTTCTAGCCCAGGAGAATTCATCTCTTATTTTTGGTCCACCTATTATAACATCATTACCCTATTATCTTTTCAGTGCTTACTATTTAATGTTTTGGCTAATTTTTTTTATATCAAAGTTCTACAAAAAGGTAGATCCTTCACCTTTAGGATCTTGAAATCTCAATATTCAACTTGACTCAGTGATTTTATTTTTAAAATAGATTCATCTGCTATTACTTGAGTGTAACTTTCTTCAGAATGAAATTTTTAACAAGTTGTTTTTAGGAGGCCCAGGAGTTGCTATTTTGCCTAAGGATTAATCAACTTTAAGACTAACTCAGAGGTAATTTGTATCTTTAAGCTACTTCAAGTTGTTGTATACTTGCAGAAATATTTTAAATAAAATATATGCTTGGCATAACAAAAGCAACAGCTGTTGTGTAATAAATGCTTAAGATATGAGAAGGGAAAATAATGTCTCAATCTGTTATCTTCCCATACCCTCTGGATTTCTTTTCCACTAGTCTCCTCAGAAAGAAAATAGGCAAAGATATTCACACTTTTGCTACCTGGTCTAACTTATAAGAAAGAACCAATCCATTTTCCCAAGAAACCAACTGTACGTGGCATGGAATGCCTAATCAATCTATACTGCTTTCCAGCTCTTTCTTTAGTAGCAAAAATCTGATATGGTGGAGTCGCTTCCACAGACTCTACAAAGTAGACTGTGGCAGAGAAACTCCCAGTCAGGCTTCTCAAAATATGTGTTGATAAAACAGCAATGGATAATGGATGATTCAGCACATCAATACTTCAAGTGCAAATCAATCCAAAAGCTTATGAAGTTATCTGTGATTTCACTGGGATGCTTACTTACTATAGCTAACCAGGGATAAACATCAGCAAAGTTGACTTGGCATTCAGTCTATGACCAGGTGCATCCAGCCATAGTCGGACACACTGTAACTTAACTCTGACATTGTGATGTCATTATGGTCCTCTTTGAGAATGAAGGACAATAACCAACCAGGCCTATTCTTGAAAGCTTTCTAACTTGAAAGGACCTACTTGTGCTCCACTGGCATAGCCTGCAGGAACCCAGCGTCACTTTCTCTTTTTTTCTCTTTTTCTTTCCTGGATTACTTATTTCTTTATTTATTTAATATTTTTAGTTTTCAGTATTGATTTGTGAGTTTGAATTACAAATTTTCTCCCCATTTCTACCCTCCCCTCCACTCCAAGATGGCATATATTCTGGTTGCCCCATTCCCCAGTCAGCCCTCCCTTCTGTTATCCCACTCTCCCCCATCCATTTTTCCCTTACTTTCTTGTTGGGCAAGATAGATTTCTATGTCCCATTGTCTGTATATCTTATTTCCTAGTTGCATGCAAAAAACTTTTTTTTTTGAACATCTGTTTGGAAAACTTTCCAAATTCTCTCCCCTCTTCCCTCCCCACCCACCCTCCCTAAGAAGGCAAGCAATTCAACATAGGCCACATGCGTATCATTATGTAAAACCCTTCCACAATATTCATGTTGTGAAAGACTAACTACATTTTGCTCCTTCCCATCTTATCCCCCTTTATTCAATGCTCTCCCTTGACCCTGTCCCTTTGTGAAAGTGTTTGCTTTTGGTTACCTCCTCCCCCACCTGCCCTCCCTTATATTGTGTCCCCCCACCCCCCTTTTTAATCTCCTTCCTCCTTCTTTCCTTTGGGGTAAGATACCCAATTGAGTGTGTATCTTATTCTCTTCTCAGGTAAAATCTGATGAGAGCAAGATTTACTCATTCCCCCTCACCTGCCCCCTCTTCCCTTCCTACAGAACTGCTTTTTCTTGTCACTTTTATGCAAGATAATTTACCCTGTTCTTTCCATGTAGGAATGTTAACAAAACATTTCAACTTTAGTAAGTCCCTTATGATTTCTCTTTCCTTTACCTTTTCATGCTTCTCTTGATTCTTGTGTTCGAAAGTCAAATTTTCTGTTCAGTTCTGGTCTTTTCATTAAGAAAGCTTGAAAGTCCTCTATTTTATTGAAAATCCACATTTTGCCTTGGAGCATGATACTCAGTTTGGCTAGGTAGGTGATTCTTGGTTTTAATCGTAGCTCCATTGGCCTCCAGCATATCATATTCCAAGCCCTTCAATCCCTTAATGTAGCAGCTGCTAGATCTTGTGTTATCCTGATTGTGTTTCCACAATACTCAAATTGTTTCTTTCTGGCTGCTTGCAGTATTTTCTCCTTGATCTGGGAGCTCTGGAGTTTGGCGACAACATCCCTAGGAGTTTTTTTTTTTTTGGGGGGGGGGATCTTTTTTAGGAGGCGATTGGTGGATTCTTTCAATTTCTATTTTACCTTCCAGCTCTAGAATATCAGGGCAGTTCGCCTTGATAATTTCTTGAAAGATGATATCTAGGCTCTTTTTTTGATTGTGGCTTTCAGGTAGTCCAATAATTTTTAAGTTATCTCTCCTGGATCGATTTTTTCCAGGTCAGTGGTTTTTCCAATGAGGTATTTCACATTGTCTTCCATTTTTTTCATTTCTTTGGTCCTGTTTTATAATATCTTGATTTCTCATCAAGTCACTAGCTTCCACTTGCTCCAATCTCATTTTTAAGGTAGTATTTTCTTCAGTGGTCTTTTGGACCTCCTTTTCCATTTGGCTAATTCTGCCTTTCAAGGCATTCTTCTCCTCATTGGCTTTTTGGAGCTCTTTTGCCATTTGAGTTAGTCTATTTTTTAAGGTGTTGTTTTCTTCAGTATTTTTTTGGGTCTCCTTTAGCCAGTCATTGACTTGTTTTTCATGGTTTTCTCTCAACATTCTCATTTCTCCTCCCAATTTTTCCTCTACTTCTCTAACCTGCTTTTCCAAATCCTTTTTGAGCTCTTCCATGGCCTGAGACCAGTTCCTGTTTTCCTTGGAGGCTTTTGATGTAAGCTCTTTGACTTTGTTGACTTTTTCTGGCTGTATGATTTGGTCTTCATCGTCACCAAAGAAAGATTCCAAAGTCTGAGTCTGAGTCCTTTTTTGCTGCCTGTTCATGTTCCCAGTCAACTATTTGACCCTTGAGTTTTTCAGCGGGGTATGACTGCTTATAGAGTAGAGAGTACTTTGTTCCAAGCTTGAGAGGCTGTGCTGTTGTTTTCAGAGCTATTTCTATACAGCAAGCTCTGCCACACCAGTGCTACTCCTCCCCCAAGAACTGCCAACCTGGACCGTGACTCAGATCTTAGCAGACTCTGCACTCCCACTCTGATCTGCCACTTAATTCCTTCCACCAGGTGGGCCTGGGGCCAGAAGCAACTGCAGCTGTAGTTCTATAGCTGCACCACCTCCACTGCCCCTTGGGCAGTGGCCGAACCACCAACTCCTTTCACTCTGTCCCAGCAGCTTTTCCCAGTAACCTTCTCTGTTGTCTCTGGTGTTTGTGGGTTGAGAAGTCTGTTAACTGCCACAGCTCACTGATTCAGGGTGCTAGTGCCTGTTCTGCCTTGCTCCCAGTCTGGTTGGTCTGTGCGGCCCACTCTGGGCTCTGAGCTCCACTCCCAGCTCCATGTGACAGACTTTACCCCGTGATCATATAGGCTGTCCTGGGCTGGAGCCCTGCTTCCCTCTGCTATTTTGCGTGTTCTGCAGTTGTAGAATTTGTTCACAGCCATTTTTATAGATGTTTGAAGGAACCTGGGGGGAAGCTCATGCAAGTCCCTGCTTTCCAGCTACCATCTTGGCTCTGCCCCCCCAGAAGAAGCCCAGTGTCACTTTCAAACCACAATCAGGAATTAAACAACTCGTGCACATATTATAATGATGGTGGGAATATTTTAATCATATCAGTTTGATAAAAGTAGAAGTCAAGGATATTCACCAAGAGGCAGACTCCCCACTTGAACATAACCACAGCAAGCCCTCCTCTAGAATGAAGATGCAGCTAAAAAATTTTTTCAGATACTCCTTCCCTCACCAAAACTATGCTTTATAGAATGCTGTTATCTATGTAATATCAAAATCCATAGAAAGCAATCAGACCAGTAATATTTTATTCATATATATATTTTTTTAAAAAAAAATATATATATATACACACACACACACACACATATGTTTAAAAAGAGAAAGAAGCTCCTTCTCAAATAGTTAGAAAGACTGTAGAAAAGGCATATTTCATAAACAGTAGTGTAAAACTGGTGACTTCAGAGGATAAAGGTTTTATAGATACAGGTGTTGGACAGTAAGAGAGAGAAGTAATAATATTAGATGGAAGGAGAGGTGAATGAGCTTTTCAGTAAAGAGGCAAAAAAAAAAGTAGTATGATGAAGACTTTGAAGTTAAGGTTATCAATTCATAGAAGTTTTTTTGATCATAGAATAAAAGTTAGAACTCTGGGAAGGGAGGTGTGTAGGTACAAATGTTGTGGTTTTTAAGACAACTTTGGAAAAAAAAATCTTACAGCCTCCTAAAAGATTATCAAAATGATGAGATGCCACACTCATTCTGTCTCAAATTTTCAAGTTAAATTTTCTAACATTAGCACATTTCAGAACACTATAATCTGAATTTTCCAGCAATATCTTGAAAGTGTTCCTACAGTAGCAAAGACACTGAGACTGGGTCAGTTTGAAGTTCTATGCAATAGTAATGGGCATTTTAGTATGAAAAATCAGTTCAAAAGGAAAGAAAACTTGGGAAAAATTTTTAAAATGTCTATTGAAAACAAAGTTATTTTCCTGCAGTCTCTATTATTGCATATTTTTAGAGTGATACACACATTCTTTTAAGTAATGGGTCTGCTTACCTGGGAGAGGCATGACTGGGTCATTCCCAAAAATTAACTTTAAAAGATGGCTAAAAAAAATGTATGGTTCTTTCTAGCCTCTGAATCTCAACTTAGGCCATGCCTCCTTCCATGTGGAATGTCCTCCCACCAATCCCTACCTGTCAAAGTCCTATCTACTCTTTAATATCCTGATGAATACCACTTCCTACAAGAAGTCTCTTCTGGTTACTCAAGTTGGAAGTAATCAAGATCCACTGACATAGCCTTTAAAAATCTAGTCACCTTCATACCATAGTAAAACACTGGAATGGAACTGTAGTGCAGATCCTCTCCTACATGTCTGTTTTTATGTACTGTTAGCACTGAGAGTGAGTTTTGTTACCTGCATTATTTTAACTCTGAGACAACAATTTACAAACCTCTATTCTCATAGGCATAAAATGATATATTAGCTAATTCCAAACCATTTAACTTAAATATCATTCTATTTTTTTTTTGGAGGGGGGAAGACAGGGCAATTAGGGTTAAGTGACTTGTCCAAAGTCACACAGCTAGTGTGTCGTGTCTGAGGCTGCATTTGAACTCAGGTCCTCCTGACTCCAGGACCAGTGCTCTACTCACTGCGCCACCTAGCTGCCCCTTAAATATCATTCTGAAGTCATTCATTCCCTCAGCACTGCTAATATTTTTGATGAGAATAAAATAATTTTTGGTACCATTAATAAATAAATGATAATTTCATCTTTATTTCTTTTCAAAATAAAGAAATAAAGGAAATTAAAACCAAAAGTATAACAGACATCACAAAATGGTCAGTTCAAGAAAAGCATTAGAGGTAATCATATTATAAATGGTAATAATTTTTTCAGTCATTTTTCAGCCCTGTCCAACTCTTTGTGACCCCGTTTGGGGTTTTCTTGGCAACATTACTGGAATGGTTTGTCATCTCCTTTTCCAGAGGACAAACTGAGGCAGACAAAGTCAAGTGACTAGCCTAGGATCACATAGCTGGCAAGTGCCTGGGGCTGGATTTGAACTCAGGAGGAAAAGTACTCCTGAATCTAGGAGCAACACTCCACCCACTGTGCCATATATCTCCCCCTAAACAATTAGATACTATTTGTCTAATAATTTTAGATAAAATCAAATTTAAACCAAGACATTCTGTGAAAGAGACAAAGATATGTGAGTGGATAAAGTGTTAAACTTTTGCTAACAAAAAACCACTGAAGTTAAGCTCATGAAAGAAAAGTTAACAATTTTAACAAGTAGAAAGAAACTAATGATAAGGGAATCACAACAGCCTATTGTTATATGTAGTAATCTAAACAAAAAATGTTTTAAACACTATGATAATTTAAACAAAAAAAGTGTGAACAATTTAACAAGCTGAAAATAGTAACAATCTGAAGAGAACTGAATAGAATAAACAAAGGATAAGTTTATTCCTAAATCTCAAAAAAAATTATCAAATACAAAGAAATGTTTTGATAAAATAATTTTCAAACACTGCAAAAGAAATCAAATCAACAAAAGGCAAAGGGTATGTATATACATGGAAGCTGAAAAACAAATTAGTTGTTGGGCCAACGAAGAACCCCACTCCAAAAAAAAAAATCAGACTATTTGGAAGACAATAATGACAACAGCAAACTACCTGGAAACATCTGGAAAGCAGGCAAAAGCAGTTTCTGAGGTAAATTTATATTTATGAAAATTTATGGTAGTAACAGAAAAAACAATTCTGCATTAGAAAAGTTGGTAGAAGGCAAGAAATAAAATGTAAAATAAAAGTACTGACTTAAGAGTACTGGACAGGATCAATACAATTTATTAACTATTAAGTAGTCTAATTTTTCAAAGGTTAGAAAAAACAAACCACCAAAATAAGGAGACAAATGTAAAAAGTTCATTAGATAATATATATATAGCTATATTACAATAAAAATTTTAAGTTAAATCAATGTTATATTTACCAGAATAAGTTATCAAAACTCTCAAAAGCAAATACCATGAACAGATCAATTTTTAGAGGAAGAAATAAGGCAAGTCATTAATGAAGTTCCTTCTATTTTTTTTTATAATTAAAAAAGGCAGAAAGTCTGAACAGATTAAATGGTGAGTTTCCTGAAAATTTCAAGAACAAAGAATAACCGTAATACAAAGCCTTTCTAGATATAAACAATCATATGCTACTTAATTCTTATCAAGAAGAAAATCCCTATTTTAAAAAAACAAAACAATGGACAGAAGACCTCTCTCACTAATGAATATAAAATTCAGAAACTAAATACAGAATTTAAAAAACAAATTATCATGACCAAGAAGAATCTTTTCCAAGATTAAAAAGATGGTTTAGTACTAAGAAAATAACATCTCCTATCAAGAAAAATGCAATCATTGTATCAATAGATTTAGATTTGATCAAATTCAAGTTCCATTAATGACTGAAAACCACTAAAAAGGAACATAAATTAGGTCATTTTTGTAAAATGAAAAATATTTGCACAAAACAACAGAGCCAAAAACATACAAAGTAGAACACTAAAAGCAATAAGGATCAAATTTTATCAATGGCATTTAACACAATATTAGGCATGCTAGCAATAGGAATAATACATGAACAAGTTAGGTTAAAAACCAAAAAAGAAGTTGAAAATATCATTTGCAGATGGCACAAATATCATCTAGAAAATCCAAGAAATACAACCAAAAGTAACTGAGATGATTTCAATAACAGGATGATAGATAAATCCACAAGTGTTGCTGACAATCTCAAACATCTCACATTAACTACCAGTTCAAATAAGCGACTATATTTACAATAAAAGGTATCAAACAGTTGGTTATTACCTTATGTCAAATCACAATCTAGACTCACACAGAAAAATGAAAATTCTGATATGTAAAGAGGGATCTGGATAGCTCTAGCTAAATTTTTACAATGGCTAAATGTAATAGAAATTCACAAAGCTCTTCTAAGTAATATAATATTAACTAAAATCCTAACTTGTTATTTAAAGAATTAGGAAAAATGATACTCAAATTGTTTCTTTCTGGCTGCTTGCGGTATTTTCTCCTTGATCTGGGAGCTCTGGAATTTGGCGACAATATTCCTAGATTTCTTTTTGGGATCTATTTGAGGAGGCGATCTGTGGATTCTTTCAATTTCTATTTTGCCCTGTGGCTCTAGAATATCTGGGCAGTTCTCCTTGATAATCTCTTGAAAGGTGATATCTAGGCTCTTTTTTTGATCATGGTTCTGTCATCTTCTGACATAAATTTAATTAGTCTGTATGTTCATACAGCATTTTCTTCTGGCTACAAATCCCCCTTCCTTCATACCACCAAAGATGTACCTGGCCTATTGCTCCAGCCTATCAATCTTAGGATTACAATTCCAGTCCCCTGATTCACTAGTTATCTCTCTTTCTCCATGTCATCCACAACTTCGAGATGCATGTCACCAAAGAATTTGTTATTAAAAGTGCTGAACAAGAGAGCCAGGGACAGAGCCCTGAAGGACTCTGGGTATGGTCATTCAACAAATTCCACCTAACTGGGCTATCCAGGACTCTACATCTTTCTATCTCACTAACAACAATATTATGGAAGACCTGTTCACTTGCTGAAATCCAAGTATAAATCTACATAATTTTCTGGATATACCACCCTAAGGAAAATTAGGTCAATTTTAGTATGAGATTTCACCCCATCACTCTAAATAGAAAGGAATACTGTATTTATCTAGCCAGTTTCACTGTCGGGGCTTATGTATATCAAACCCCACCCCTTCCCCCCACCTTGAGCATAGACAATACTGTTTTTTGAAGCAATATCATTTCCATTTTTTTCTGCTTCTCCATAACATACAGTTCTTCCTCTTCGCTGCTCTAGACGAAGAGCTAAAAGGAAAAGGAGGTAAAGAAGAACATTTCTATTCCAAGGCTAGATGTTTATAGTATAATATTTTTTAAGGAAAGTAAATGAAAACACAAGTTTTTATACCAATACTGACTTTAGGGGGAAGGAGCATGATAAGACAGAGGAAAAGGAGGAGAGCTTTGAAAAGATGGAAATTAAGTGCATTATAGGTACTGAATGGATCAACACAAATTTTTTTAAAAGCAAAAAATGAACATTTTCTTCTTATTTATATCTCCCTACTCTGATGGTATACTGAATAACCAAAAATAATACTGGCTACAACTACAAGAACATATTATATATTAGTCTTTTCTGTTGATACTCTGACATCCTAAGAACTATCTTCTTTAAAATAATTACCATTTTTTAACTAGTATATTCTTAAGAGCAGAAGATTGCTGTCTTTCAAACATGGCACTGACAGACTAAAATTTGTATCCCAATTCATCTAATCTGAGGAATAATTCTCACATTGTTCTCTTTGCTCAAATTAGCTGAAAAACAGGACATAATTCAAATATTTACTTTTAAACAGGTTTCTTACTGTTTTAAACATTCACAATATACTCAGGAAAACAACCAATAATTCTTGTACTTGTAATACCAATTTTTAAAACATATGAGAATACACACTTACCTTATATACTCCAATCCCTGGATCAATAAGAGATGAACGAGCTGATGTAGAAGGCTGATTGGAAAATCCACTACTTGTTGTTTTCTTGGCTTTACTTTTACTGCTACTCTTAGAACGGGGTTTTACCTCACCACCCTTAGTCTGTATTGAAGTGGTAGGACCATCAGGCTCTGAACGTATCAGCAGCTGAACTATATCATTCAGTCCAACATTATAATCAAATAAAGTATGTCCATCTTCCAACTGTTAAGAAAAGAAACAAAGACTGTAAAACAATGTCAGTCAGTATGTACCCTGGAAGATAGATGCTATTACTGTCATTTTACGATTTAGGAAACTGAGGCAAACAAGTTAAATAACTTGTCCGGTGTCACATATCTAATAAGTGTCTGAGGCTGGATTTGAACTTGGAGTCTTCCTGACTCCAGACCCAGCACTCTGTCCAACTATACCATGAGCTGCCTCTCCTAGTGTGACTAAAAAAAATAAAATTCTGTAAATTAAAAAGGTTAAACTTTCTCCCCTAATTATTACCTTGTAAAAATAGAAGGCTAGATTCTAGTTCAACTGGGAGCGCAAGCTAGGTTAAGTTCTTAAAGCCAGAAGAGCAGGCACAAACATGGCTGAAGTGGAACCCTTTAGTCTTTCTTTAATATTCTCTATGGAAATACAATAAAGAAAGCTTCGATTCCGCCAATGTGAAACAATCAATCAGCTTTCTACCAGAATTATCTGAAACTGGAATTTCTATCAAATTAGGTTAAGTCAGAGACTTACATCACACAAATTTACTGGCTACAGTAAAAATGCTCTCATAACACATTCCTACAAGAGAAAATTCATATAAAGATGACAAGTGTTTCCTATCATTTTCCAAATTATAATATCCTGCCAACAATAACAATCTTAAAATATACTGCTCTCTTATTGCCATTCCACATGTTAGCTAATCAGTGAAAGAAGTACCACAGAGTCACAGTATCAGAGTTTGGTCACAGCTCTGCTGCTTGTTACTGGTGTAACATTAAAGACATTATTTTACTTCTCTGGGCCTATTTCCTGATCTATCGAATGAAAAGGTTGTACCAGATGACTTCTAAGGTCCTGTTTTGCTTAAAATTCTGATTTTATATAACACTTCCCACAAAATAGGAGTATGACACAACAAATTGTTTAACCTTTTTTTAAAAAATCCTCCCAAAAGGTCAAATCACTTACCAGATATGTCTATTTCTGACCCCTCTCTATTCTCTCTCAAGAAGTTACAGAAAAAAAAAGTTATAACCAATGGGCACCAATATTTTCCCCTAAGGAGGGGAAAATATCAGCCACTCAAAAAGCATTTATTAAATGCTTACTATGTACCCAGGCACTGTGCTAAATTCCGGGAATACAAATACAGGTAGAAAGATAGTCCCTGCTCATAGGGAGCTTAATTCCATCGGGAAAAGACAATATGCAAAAAGAAGCTGGGGAGTGGGATGTGAGACATAGAGGCACCCTTGTGGGCATGGTAGAGAAGGACCAGAATGCAGCCTGGAGATGAATGAAACAAGGTTGGCCTAGGCACTTTCCTTAAAAGGAGGTTCCATAAGGAGCCTCCAATCAAAGGGAGGGCTACAGTGGTGGCGACTTTTTAAATAGAGAAAAATGGTCAGGTCTGTGTTTTAGCAATATCAATTTGATAACTACTAGACATTATTACAGCAAACTAGTCAGTCAACAAGCATTTAAGTGCCTGCTATGGGTTAAGTGTTGGGAATACAAAGCGAGGCAGAAGACAGCCCTGCTCTCAAAGAGCTCACAGTCTAATGGGGGGAGAAAATGTTTAAAAAAAATCAATGTAAAAACAAGATATATACAGGATAAATTAATAGAGGGAAGGAACTAGCATTAAGGGGAACCAAGAAAGTCTTCTCATAGAAAATGGTATTTCAGCCCGGACCCGAAGGAAGCCAGGGAAGGCAAGAAGGGGAGATGAGGGAGGAAAGTATTCCAGGCACGAGGAGACAATCAGTAAAAATGCCCAGACTCACCAGCGTGTGTAAGGAAGTGTAAGAAGGCCTGTGTCACTGGATCCCAGAGTATGTTTCACAGAATAATGTATAAAATGATGAGAGAAAGGGCGAAGGGGGCCAGAATGTGAAGGGTTTTGAATGTCAAAAGAGAGGATTTATGTTTGAACCTGGAGGTGATAGGGAGCCACTAGAGTTTACTGAATAGGGGATGACATGTCAGACCTGCACTTTTAAGATAATCAATTTGACGGCTGAGTGCAGCATATATTGAAGATAGATTTTAAGCAGGGAGATCAAGCAGCAGGTTATTATAATACACAAGGCCTGAGATTAGGGCCTTCATTAGGGTGACCGCAGGGTCAGAGGTGAGAAGGGACATCTGAGGGATCCCTTAGGAAGGTAAAATAGACAGGACTTGGCAACAAATTGAATGTTGAGTGAGGAGTCTCAACCTGTGGGCCTAGGTGACTAGAAGGATCCAATGGCACCTTCGGTAGTAAGAGACATTTGGTTAGGATAGAGGGTTTGGGTGGGTGGAGGGGAGATAATTATTTCTGCTACTCAGGGATCATGTAACTAGACTAATTTTTCTTTTTTTTTTTTTGAGACAAGTGGGTTAAGTGACTTGCCCAGGGTCACACAGATAAGTAAGTGTCTGAGGTCAAATGTGAACTCAGATCCTCCTGACAATATCATAGGGCCAGTGCTCTATCCACTGTACCACCTAGCTATCCCTGACTACACCAATTATTTCCCCAAGCTCTATTCTTAGTCTTTTTTTTTTTTTTTACCTATTTACCCTCTCTCTGACCGATCTCATCATTTCCAATTGCTTCAATCAGTATCTCCATGCAGATGACTGCCAAATCTGTATCTGTCCAGCTCCATTTCCACATCACCATCTGCCTTTCGATATCTCCAACTGCATGTCTCACAGGCATCTCAAACCCAGTATGTCCAAAACTGAACTCAACATCACTCACCACCATCATCAGACTATACACTCTCTTCTTCTGTGAAGGGCACCAACAACTGTCCAGTAAGCTGAAATCACAACCTTTATAGGGCACCCCTGAGTGACTCCTCCACATTCCCCAATCAGTTGTCAAGTCCTGTTTTTGTACATTTAACAGCTCTCACATGCCTCTTCACCACTCGCATGACTGATAGATTCCCTACTTTAGGACATGTCATCATATTCTCCCGGACTACTGCAATAGCTCTAGATTCCCAATTTAGAGTCTCTCTCTCTCCTCTCACAAATCTATCCCCCACATAGCTACCAAAATAATCCACCCAGAGTACATACCACTTCCAGCCTTAAGAACCTTCAGTGGCTCCCTACTGCCTCTAGAATAATATATATATGTATGTATGTATGTATGATGTATGTATGTATCTCACTTTAAGACAGAAAACCCTTTACAACCTGCCTCTGCACTACCTTTCTGGGATTAGTGAATATTATTCTCATTCATACATCCTACATTCCAGCCATACTGGTCTACTTGTTATTGTCCAAAGACAGCACTTCATTTTCTATCACAGGGCCTTTTTCCAGAGGCTGCTCCCATTCCTGGAATGCACTCTGCTTTTTAGGATCCCTTTCTCCTTTTAAGGGTCAACTTGTGTGTTATCTCTTATGAAAGTCTTCCTTAATACAATTAGTTCTGAGTGTTCTTGCTCCTCAAATAATCATATATCCTTACCTGCTAGCACATTCTATTTTACCTGCATCCTTGTAGAATGGAAGCTTAAGGACAGTTATAGCTTTGTATCCCAGTGACTCACACACAGTAGATACTTACTGAATGATTGAAATAAAATTCCCATAAGGCACTGACTCCTTTATTCTTCTCCTTATATTTCCCCTCCCCTCAAATCGATTGTGCTATGACAACCAAAAAGAACCCTCTGCCAGTTTGGAAATTTTATTATTTCTAAGAAAATAGAAAGGGTTTTTATAAATAAAAGCTAAAAGAAAATAAGAGAGGGTGTGCTAAAATAATTTATTTCCTGCTGGAGAACAGAGTAGGAGCTTAGGGTGTTGGGACTGTCCTTGTGATTTCAGTAATATCCCCCAAATAAGAAAATGTCTTCTAAAAATGCAGGTTGTTACTTGCTCTGGAACTTAAGGTCTTAGTAAGTTGGCTAAAACATTGAGAAGTTAAGTAACTTTCCCAGGGCCACATGGTCAATATGCAACAGAAAACTGGAATCCAGTTCTTCCTAGGCCCAAGGCCAGTTTTATACCACTCTGCCACACTGCCCCTCAAAAGCTCAGTGTTGTTAAGCTGAATTTAACAGTAATTTAAAACAAAGATATATATATTTCTAAAAATTATTATTGCCATCAAGGGGTAGAAGCAGTACTGATAACTAAACCCTAGTATTCTCATACTGAATTTTAAGTAACTCTAACCCACAGGCCCTTTTATTTCTCCTCACCTTCTCAGCCAGAGTACATCCAGAGGAGAGTAACCAGGATGGCCAAGAGCATCAAATTTATGCCATATGAGGATTGGTTTAAGGAAATGAGGATACTTAACCTGGCGAAGACTTGAGAGAAAACACAATAGCTGTTTGAAGTGCTATCTCCTGGAGAGGAATTTGATTGGTTTTGGTTTGCCCAAAAGGGAAGAATTAGAAACAACAGAGAGAGGGTTGTTCCTGTTTAGTAGCATTCAACTTTTCATGATCCCATGGACCATGGCACACCAGGCCTCCACTGTCTCTTGAAGTCTATCCAAGTTCATGTTCATTGTATCCATGATATTATCTATCCACCTCATCCTCTGTCATCCCTTTTTCCTTTTGCCTTGAATCTTTCCCAACATCAGGGTCTCTTCCAGTGAGTCCAGTATTCTCATTATGTGGCCAAAGCATTTCAGCTTCAGCATTTGACCTTGCAGCGAATAGCTGAATTTCTTTAAGTACTGACTGATTTGATCTCCTTGATGTCCAAGGGACTCTCAAAATTCTTCAGCACCACAATTTGCTCAGCTTTCCTTATAGTCCAACTCTCACAGCTGTACATTGCTACTGGAAAAAATAGAGCTTTGACTACATGGACTCTTCTCAGCAAGGTGCTGTCTCTGCTTTTCAGCATGCTGTCCACACTTGCCATAGCTTCCTTTCAAGGGGAAAGTGTCTTAATTTCATGGCTGCAGTCATCATCTGCAGGGATCTGTGAGCCCAGGATGGAGGGTACATAGAGGCAAATACTGGCTTAATATAAATTTCCTAACAGAAAGAACTCTCCAAAAGAGGAACAAACTGCCACCAGAGGCAACAGGTTCCCTGTCATTAGAGGTCTTTAAGAAAAGAGTGGAAGACCACTTGTACGGTATATTGTAGAAGGGGTTGTTACTCAAGTATAAATTGAACTAAATAACCTCTGAGATCTCTTTTAACTGTAAGAATCTGTTATTTTTTCCACAAGGCATCTTTAAGCAGAAGCTTAAGACCATTTGTCAGTAATGTTGCAATGGTGTTCCCATTCAAGTAAGTATTAGATGACCTCTGAGGTCACTTCTAACTCTTAGCTTCTGATTTTTTTTTCCAGTTCAAGTAGGCTCCAGTCTCTCAATTCACAAATGAAAAAATTTTTTCTATTGTTCTTTACAAACACTGAAGTCTTGCAATAGTTGAGTCAGTGCAAGACTGGATAGAATAATTTTCTTTAAAATGGAAGCTAGGATGAAAAATCAGAACTTGACAAATAGCTGCATAAGCCTTGCAGAGATCAAATACAATTAAATTATCAAGTATAACAATTTGGTTTCAACAAAATGCTATGGTGTTTCTGTCTGAGAGCAAACATTTGATCAATTATGTGAGCATTTGGGGCAGCTAGGTGGCATAACGAATACAGCACCGGCCCTGAAGTCAGGAGGACCTGAGTTCAAATCCAGCCTCAGACACTTGACACATGTACTAGCTGTGTGACCTTGGGCAAGTCACTTAACCCCAAGTGCCCTGACCCCCCTCCCCCCCAAAAAAGAATGTGAGCACTGGGCAAATTTACTGGTGTAAAAAGTTCTAAACCTACTGTAAATTTTCCCCAACACCCGGCTCTAAGAACAGCGGCTGAAATCACCAAAGGAACATAATGCTCTTATATAGATCAAATTATGATGGCAAACTTTACTAAGCGGGTAACCACAAATTAAAAGCACTGGACTGAAATAAGTTACCATGTAGAATCCACTTGCATATGTACATATTTTACATACACACAAAGTAAATGATGCTTAGAATACTCTAAGTGTGCAGCATTCTTTACATTACAGCAAGGTACTAGATCAACGCTTTATGTGCCACATAGATCCACGATGCTCTAGAATTTTCGCTTTAGGCTGGAGTTAAGAGCATCAAACCAAAAGGCACATTCTTATAGTAGCAATATCTGCAATTCCATCAAACTGCCAAATCCTTCACTCCCTCTGGCTCAAATCCGGAGCTGCTCCCAAGGATGTAAAGTAACAAGTTCATGTCATGGTAAGTCAAGTTCAAGGTCCTGCCGCTACCCACCTATTGATTCACTGAGGGGAAAAATAATTTATATCTAAGTCTTTCCATCCTCGCACCAAATAAATCCTAAAAACTCTTGGAAACTCAGGTTCAACTCATCATCTTTCTAAGCTTCTCCAGACTGCCCAGCAAATAAGCCATGTCCTTCTTGGTAACCCCTATGCTCATTTTACTTGGAATCCACTGGAGATAACTTACATTTAACCCCTAATGTGCATCAAGATACATGAAGCCACTAAATCTGGAAATTCAATCTTATGCAGTCTCTGAAGGCATTCTCATGTACTCTTAAAAAAATTGATTCACATGAACCTGATCTCATATTCATTAAGTACTTACTTGATTTTTCCCTATATAGGCAAGCTATAGCTACTCAAATTAGGAGAGAAATTCATTTTTATGCAGACTTGTGGTTCAGTTCGAGTTCTGGGGCAAATTTTCAAGTTTAAAAACCACAAGATTTTTATAACTGTTTGTTTTTCCAGAAGTGTAACTAAAAACCAAAAAACCCCATACTTTTGCATAACTTGGCTTATATTTTTTAAATAAAAATGCTGGATGAATAAAAAATTTCATTTCTTTCCTGCAAACAAGATGCAGATTCAGCACTCTAAATTAAAGGTTTTATTCTGCTTCCATGATATGACTATTAGAGAATAATTAATGAACATTATCCTATACTATTCACAAACACTCCTATCCACAAATCCATGTTTTTAATTGTCTTCAAGCTTAAGATTCTTCTCCTTTAAGTTGTCCCTATTTACCTTTACACCGTATAACAATTATTCCCTTGCTTTATAAGTTTTCAACGTATTTGTAACTAACTTGTATAACACTGTCTTATCCTGCATTTTCTAACTGCTTGACATTTGTCTCTACAATTAGAATGAAAGCTCCCTAAGAAATAGGGCTGTATTTTAAATTTATCAATCAGTGAACAAATATTAAATTAGTGATTTTGGACAAGGTGGGATATTGCTGTTTTCAAGTTCAAACGTTAAATCAATAATTATTGAGTGCCCACTACATGCAAAACACTGCTAGGGACTGGGGATACAAAGATGAAAAGTTCCAATCCCAGACCTCAAGGATTTTACAACTTATTAGGAAAGAAAAACCTGTGCAAATTTAAATAGATACTGAATATATATGTATATGTGTGTGTGTGTGTGTGTGTATGTGTGTGTGTGTGTATGTGTGTGTGTGTGTATGTGTGTGTGTGTATGTGTGTGTGTGTGTGTGTATGTGTGTGTATGTGTGTATGTGTGTGTATGTGTGTATGTGTGTATGTGTGTGTATGTGTGTGTATGTGTGTGTATGTGTGTGTGTGTGTGTGTGTGTGTGTGTGTGTGTGTGTATGCACATATGAAGTACCTTGTACCTTAGCAGTTGGGAGCACTAGTAAAGGCTTCATGAAGCTAGTGGCACTTGGTGGAGAAAAGAAAAAGCATAAGTTGGTAGCTGCATTTTTAATTAAATGATTTAATCATCAGATACAGATAGCATCAGGCAGGATTCTCCATGACAGAGGGAGCTTGACAGCTGAGCTTTGAGTGGTCTCATCTTACCAACAACTCATGCATCTGGACACAAGCCCCTTCAGTGTGAGGTAGCAAAATGTGGGAAGGAAGTCCACCTTCTCTGGTGGAGTTGGAGACGCTGGGAGCAGAAGATGGGAGGCAGGGATCAAGCAGTTGATAGGAGGGGGATTGCAAGCATCTTTTTGCTGGCATTGATGGAGGATTCTCTTGCTTTGCCTACGCTTGGATCTGGGTTGCAGTTCTGGGGCAATGGTGGCATGGTGGAGCTTGCGGTGGCAGTGGAGAAGGAATCTTCTTCACAGTTCCAAGGCAGAAAAGAGTGCTTTGTGGTCACTCACAGACCAGAGCACAGGCCAGGAGAGGAGTAAACACCTCTCCTTTGATCATAACCACCTTGGAAGAACTGAAAATTTACAGGTCCCAGAAGCATCTCTGAAAACAGTTGGACAAAACCTTTGAAGCTTGGGACAGTACGCCCTCTGCACCAGAAGAGGAGTCCTACCTTAATAAAGGGTTAAAAAGTCAAGTAATTGGCTGGGAAAATGAGCAAACAATGGGGAAAAAACTCTGACTATAGAAACTTACTTTGGTGACAAGATCAAAATACACCCTCAGAAGAAGACAACAAAGTCAAAGCTCCTGCATCTAAAGCCTGAGAAAGATATGAATTGGTCAAAGGCCATGGAAGAGCTCAAAAAGAATTTTGAAAATCAAGAGAAGTAGTGGAAAAATTGGAAAGAGAAATGAAAGTGATGCAAGAAAATCATGAAAAATGAGTCAACAGCTTGCTAAAGGAGACCGCCCAAAATAGTGAAGAAAACAATACCTTAAAAAATAGACTAACACAAATGGCAAAAGGAGTCCAAAAAGTCAATGAGGAGAATGCCTTAAAAATGAGAATTGGCCAAAAAGAAAGGAGGTCCAAAAGCTCACCGAAGAAAATAATTCCTTAAAAACTAGAATGGAGCAAACAGAACTTAATGACTATGAGAAATCAAGAAATTATAAAACAAAACCAAAAGAATGAAAAAATAGAAGATAATGTGAAATCTCATTGGAAAAACAACTGGCCTGGAAAACAGATCCAGGAGAGATCATTTAAAAATTACTGGACTACCTGAAAGCCATGATCAAAATAAAAAAAAAAAAAGCCTAGACATCATCTTTCACAAAATTACCAAGGAAGATGGCCCTGAAACTCTACAACCAGAGAGTAAATAGAAATTGAAAGAATCCACTGATCACCTCTTGAAAGAGATCCCAAAAGGAAAACTCCTAGGAATATTGTAGTCAAATTCCAGAGTTCCCAAGTCAAGGAGAAGACATTGCAAGCAGCCAGAAAGAAAACAATTCAAGTACTTTGGAAACATAAGTTCTAGCACCTTTTACATTAAGGATCAGAGGAGTTGGAATATGATATTCTGGAGGTCAATGGAGCTAGGATTAAAACCAAGAATCACCCACCCAGCAAAACTGAGTATAATCCTTCAGGGGAAAAAATGATCATTCAATGAAATAGAGGACTTTCAAACATTCCTGATCAAAAGATCTGAGCTAAATAGAAAATCTGACTTTCAAATACAAGACTCAAGAGAAGCATGAAAAAGTAAACAGGAAAGAGAAAGCATAAGGGAGTTATTAAAATTAAACTGTTTCCATTCCTTCATGGAAAGATGGTATTTGTAACTCATGAGACTTTTCTCAGTATTAGGGTAGTTGGAGGGGTGGGCTGAATTATGAAGGGATCGTTTCTAAAAAATGAAATTATGGGGTGAGGGAGAAGAAAGCCCTGAGAGGAAAAAGGAAGAGGTAGAATGGGGTGAATTATCTCACATAAAAGCAGCAAAATAAGCTTTTACAGCGGAGGGGAAAAGGGTGGAGATGAGAGGGAATGAGTAAATCTTACTATCACCAGACTTGGCTTAAGGAGGGAATAACATACACACTCAATTGGATATAGAAATCTATCTTGCCCGATAGAAAAGTAGGGGGGGAAAGGATAAGAGAGACAGGTGATGATAGAAGGGAGGGCAGATCGGAGGAGGGGGTGATCAGAAGCAAACACTTAGGGAGGAAAAGGGTCAAAGGAAAGAATAGAATAACTGGGGGGGATGGGATAGGATGGAGGGAAATACAGTCTTTCACAACATGACTATTATGAGAGTGTTTTGCATGACTACACAAGTATAACCTATATTGAATTGCTAGCCTTCTCAATGAGGGTGGGTGGGGAGAGAGGAAGGGAGAGAATCTGGAACTCAAAGTTTTAGAAACAAATGTGAAAAACTGTTTTTACATGCAACTGGGAAATAAGATATACAGGCAATGGGGTATAGAAATCTATGTTGCCCTACAGGAAAATAAAAGGGAAGGGGTTGGGGGGTGGTGATAGAAAGGAGGGCAGATTGGGGGGAAGGGGTAATCAGAATGCATGCCGTCTTGGGGTAGGGGGAGGGGAGATATAGAAAGAAAATTTGGAACTCAAAATCTTGTGGAAGTCAATGTTGAAAACTAAAAGTAATAAATAAAAGACATGTGGCTCAGGCTGGGGCAGAGAAAGGTCACATAGCTAATATATGTCAGAGATAGTACTTGAGCCTGTCTTTCTAACGCCTCAATACAAGTAAACTTGAGTTGGTTGGTGTAGGACAGGGCTGTCCAAATGCAGCCTGCCTATAAGCATAGAAACTGACCTAAATGCTTTAATAGATGAAGCTGAGCTACAGCAGAGCTCTCACTAAAATGGCAAATCAAAATATACTGTCTATTGTTTCAATAAAAACCTACGGTTGGACAGCCCTAGTCTAGGATACTAACTCACCCAATTGCTTGTATCCTGAGTTCTAACCCACAAAAGTAGCTTTTCATTTGTACCAACTTAAGAGTCAAGAGTGTCCTCACACCAGGAGGCAGGTGGTCCTGGAGCAGCAGCACTACTCACGTGTGCCCTCTAGAAAGTAGAGGGCCCTTCTCCAGGAGCTGATCTCTACCCTCCATGCAAGGACTCAAGAGTAATAGACAATTAACACGTGGCTGATATTAGGACACCAAGGTGTTTGGCTACAGGGGCCAAAATGACACATGCAGCCTCCTCGAAGAGAGGGGAATGAGGAGTCACGTGGAGGACAGATGGGAGAAACTTCAAGACCATTGGAGCCCTCTGGTGGTCTGAAGAGGAAGTGCCATGAGGGAACAGATGATACCTGGTTTACATTTACATTTGCAAAGCTTCCCAGCTGGAGGCACTTACATAATATTCATCCTTTCTAGACTGAGACTATCAGCACCATCCCTGTTCAAATCTAGTTGTGTAAGTGGTAACATGCTGTACAAGACTTTGCATGCTCTGAACATCTCTGGCTGGGGCGAGGAAGGTCCTGACAGCAGTCTGGCCTCAGGAATATTGTAGCAAGGAGAAGCACACAGAGAACACTTTCTCTTTCTCCCCTTCAGGGAGGTCAGTTCCACTAGGGCCAAGCCCTTGAGCAATATGGTATTTAGACCAGGCAGCAGTTCGAAGGAGGCCCCCATAATTAGTACCTGTGGTGGTCCACAATCACTACGGTCTAACTTGGTTCTATGGCATCTTACTTGATCTCCAATTCCACCTGGCCTTATTCCAGAGAGTAACTGGTGGATATCATGGGCCCTGGAAGCTTCCCTAGCTTGTGAATTAGTGTAAGCACTATACTGGGGGTGGTGGCAGATCTCCAGCATCCAGGTTTGAAATACAATCACTTACTGTCTCGTTATTTTCTTTCAGGTGTTCAGCCAAAAGTTCAATGGAAACCCCAAAGGTACCGGGGTCCTTAGCAAAGGCCTGAGGTCATGGAACCATATGCTAGGCTCAGGGAAGCCCAGGGAGCTCCAGAACAGCGACGCACTATAGTTAGGACTTCACCACGTCTGCTCTGTATGGCACCAATTCGACAGCTGCCTTTTTGATTAGTCATTTTGGTTTTTTGTAAAAAACATTATCCGTGATAATTTCTGGGGTTTTTTATGGTTTTGTCTCTGAAATATCAAAAACAAATTTTCAGACCCTCTACAATTTTTTTCAGGGTATTTATAAGGAATACCAGGTGAGAAAACAACAGGACCTGCTATATTACTTCCTGTCATTAATGAGGCAATCCAATATAAGTGCTAATTATAAACTGTTTTTTCTTATCTAGATGAAAATCAAAGTAAGAGAATACAAGACAAAAACATGTGTAAATGTGGAATTGATGTATTTAAGTTACTTCAAAGTATACTCTCAAACTTAATTCAAAATTTTAAATTATGACTTTTACTCTAAGCACAAGTTAAGGCACACTAAAGTCTTTTTTGCCCGGAGAAGGACAGGCAATCAGGGTTAGGTGACTAGCCCGGGTCACACAGCTACAGTGTCAGAGGCCATATTTGAACTCAGGTCCTCCTGACTCCGGGGCAGTGCTCTATCCACTTTGACATCTAGTTGCCTCCACTAAAATATTTTTAGAAATTTAAAGATATACCAAACTACCAAAAAGTTATTTTATAGAACTGGAAAAATAACCAAATTCATCTGGAAGAAGAAAAGGTCCAGAATATCAAAGAAACTGATGAAAAGAAATGCAAGGGAAGGTGGTCTAGCAATACTAGATTTTAAATTGCATTATAAAGCAGCAATCATCAAAACTACTTGGTACTGTCTAAGAAACAGACTAGTGCATCAGTGGAATAGGTTAGGCATACAAGACACAGTAGTCAATCACTATAGTAATCTACTGTTTGATAAACCCAAAGACTCCAGCTTCTGGGATAAGAACTTACTATCTGACAAAACGTGCTGGGAAAACTAGAAAATATTATGGCAGAAACTAGGCATAGACCAACATCTTACACCATATGTCAAAATAAAGTCCAAATGGGTACACAATTTAGACACTATAAGCCAACGGGGAGAGCGAGGAATAGTTTACCTGTCAGATTTATGGAGAACAGAAAAATTTGTGACCAAACAAGAGACAGAGAACATTATGAAATGCAAAATGGATAATTTTGATTACATTAAACTGAAAAGTTTTTGCACAAAGCCAATGCAACCAAGATTAGGAGAGAAGCAGAACATTGGGGAAAGAATTTTTACAGCTAGTGTCTCTGATAAAGGCCTCATTTCTAAAATATATAGAGAACTCAGTCAAATTTATAAGAATACAAATCATTCCCCAATTGATGAATGGTCAAAGGATATGAACAGGAAGTTTTCAGATGAAGAAATTAAAGCTATCTATAATCATATGAAAAAATGCTCTAAATCACTATTGATTAGAGAAATACAAATCAAAACAATTCTGAGGTAGCACATCACACCTATCAGATTGACTAACATGACAAAACAGGAAAATTATAAATGCTGGAGGAGATGTGGGAAAATTGGAACACTAATGCACCGCTTATGGAGTTGTGAATTGATCCAACCATTCTGGACAGCAATTTAGAACTATGCCAAAGGGGCTGTATCCCAAAGAGATCATACAAATGGGAAAAGGATCCACATGTAGAAAAATATTTATAGAAGCTTTTTTTGTGGTGACAAAGAATTAGAAATTGAGGGGATGCTCATCAATTGGGGAATGTCTAAACAAGCTGTGGCTTATGAATATAATGGAATATTATTCTGCGGTAAGAAATGATGAGCAGGCAGACTTCAGAAAAACCTGGAAAGACTTCAATGAACTGATGCTGAGTGAAGTGAGCAGAACCAGGAGAACATTGTACACAGTGATAGCCACAATGTATGATGACTAACTTTAATAGACTTATCTATTCTCAGCAATGCAAGGATCTAAGACAACTCCAAAAGACTCATGATGAAAAGTGCTATCCGCATCCAGAGAAAGAACTGTGGAGTCTGAATGCTCTCATTTTCTTTTGTTTTCTTCCTTCTCTCATGGTTCCTCCCTCACTCATTCTAATTCTTCTTTACAATATGACTAATGTGAAAATAGGTTTGATATGAATGTATATGTGAGCCTATGTCAAATTACACACTGTCTTGTGGTGGAGGGAGAGGAAAGGTGGGGAGAAAATTTGGAACTCAAAATCTTATGGAAGTGAATGTTGAAAACTGATAAAAATAATTTTAAAAATTTTTTAAAAAAAATTGGGGTACATAAAGAGTAAGCTTTTCTACTTCTTTAGAAGTGGATAAATGTTACACGTACACATGAAAAGAATAAGCTATGCTTTTTAGCCAAATTTCCTATTAGTAAATATTCAGCGTAATCTTAACCCAACCTGAGCAGCAGATAGATTCTAAGTTTAATATACATAGTTTTTTTTGACAATAATAAACATTTCTAGATAATTTCCTATTAAAAATAGGGCAGAGACTTTTTCTTATCTGAATTTTCCCCAACACCCAATAAGTATATGCTGTTCCATAATCAAACTTTTAAATTCCTAAACATTAATTTCCAGTCAATTGTATAAATTGTTTAACTGACTAATCTTCATCACCATCACCATCTAATGAAAGGCAACTGGTAACTCAGAGATGCAGGAAAACCCAGATTCAAACAGATGTGCCTTGCCCAGGGTCACACTTAACTTCTATTTGCCTCAATTTCCTCAAATATAAAATCAGGATAATAATGACATTATATTTGAAAATTGAGGTAAACTTAAGAGACAAAGGTCCTAAAATGGTTGCTCTCAAGGATGAAAGACCACCAGTGAGGGCCTACTAGCTTTCACATAGTTTTGGGAAGTACAAAAGAACAAAGAACAGGGATCATCACAGATGGCAAATAACATGAATGGTGGTAGGCCTGACATCATGAGGGCAGAAATATTATGACTGGATTTCCTGAGGAATGCAAGTAAGTACACCTATAAGGTTAGTAACCACTTCCCTCTTGTCATTATGGAATGCTGATTGATTTCTGGGATCCGTATCTGCATCCTGTAATCTTTGCTAGTGGGATCAGAGTTATCAGACTCTTTGGCATCTAGAAAGATTTGTTAATGGGATAATAGCTTTCCTTAATAGTCTAAGGACAGTTCAGGGACAATATGTATCTTAGAGCTACCTTCAGGACTTAAAGATACAGAAGATAACAATCTTTTCCTTTTAATTACAGCACCTTATGGTCACGCTGACCTTGTCAGGCTGACCTTTAAACTAGCTCAGAGGGGAAAGCTAAATTCCTGAACTTAACTAAAGGACACAGAGAGAGGTGACTTACGCAGATGCAGAATCAATTACAATGTCTAATTAATATGAATTTCTCAATAGCACCTACCTTGTCAGGTTGTTGTGAGGATCAAATGAAATAATATTTGTGACAAGCACTTAGAGTAGTGCATACAGTAGGTACTATATAAATGCATATTTCCTTCCCCTCTCCACTAATCCTCAGTAAAGACAACTATTTTTGTACTCATAATTTAAAAGAAATGGTAATTTTATGAGGGCTATATTTCAAATAACGACCTTGGCCTAAGTAATGTTTATAAAACAAGGTAGGCATGCATTTTTTAAAAAAGGCAATTGCATGTACTCTCAAAATATGACAATTTATCACAATGCAGCTCTCAATTCATATCAAACTGAAAAAAAAAAAAACAGAAAAGATCAAAGTCAATGTGTTTGGGAGCTCAGCGTGACTATTCCCTCTGATGGGGCAGATCACAACTCATCCAGAACTTCTTGGGTTGTCATTTCACTGCTCCTCGCTTATGATCAATGGAAGAATGCTATTAAAAAGAAGGGGCCTGAAGTCTACATAATTCCCCAAAGGCAACCCAGGCCCTCACTTCTCTTGTTCATTTCTAAGCCTAAAACCTATTTGGAGAGTCTGTCCAAGATCTAAGTACTGATGGACCTTCTCTATAGGCTGCGCATTCAACCACAGAGCATCATCCAAACAATAGGATTGTTTATTCATTTTTTTTTTCTGGTGTGGCTAGTTAGAATTTTTTTTTCCCCAAAAATTGTTCTCTGGAATGGTTAGACCACTTCACTACTCTACCAGCAATTCATTAGTGTACCTATTTTCCCCTCAACAAAACTTTTTTTTTTTTTAAACTGAACCTGTGATTTCATTGTTACAGAGAATTCCTGATGACGAACTCCTTCTACCAATAAAATCTGCTCTTATTCTGAAATGGAATTGTCTTAGAGCATTGCCTACTCCAATGGGAAGTTATGCCAGTGTACATCAGGGGTGGGGCTTCTCAGTTTTTCCTAACTCTAAGGCTGCTTCTCTAGGCTAAAATTTTTTGATTATGCACCTCATTTTAAAAGACTGCAATGTTCGTAGGCTTCGTAATAACATTATAATGACATCCACAAAAGATACAAGTAGGAAACTTTACTATTTATAGGGAAAATATCTTCCATTTGGACTCTGAAATGGACATCCTCGAGGATTGTGGCCAACTTCCTTGGGAAGGATGCATTTTCTTCCCAGTTTGTGCACCACTTGATATTACTCTCCAGCACTTAACACATGCTTGGCACATGACAGGTGCTTGATAAATGCTTACTGACTGACTGGCTAGCCAGAGTCAATTGCTGTAATTTTCTAACATGCAAGAGGTAGAATTTTTTGGAAGAGGGTTGCACTTTGGTCTACTCCATCAATTTATGCTTTTTGTTAAAATGTTTTTGTAAAAAGTATAACAAGGTGAGATTTTTCATTCAACTGTGTGGCTCAAGATTGCTAAGTCAGCCTGCTCCTCTACAAACTGAATCTTCACAGAGATCACCAAGTCTCAGATGCCTTTGTCCCTTTTGGAGAGGGAGGTGGGAGCGTTATAAGACCCTTGACCTTTTCCTTCCTCCAATTCTCAAGATTCAAGTCCTGATACTCTCAGAATTGTGTCTCCTTTGAAACAGCCCTCCTGTGACTGAGCCATCTCATACACTTGCCCTTCCTACCTTGACTGGCTATTTGTTTCCTCAGGGACTGTTACTGGGAGTCCAAACATGGCAGCTGCTTTGTTACAGAAATGCCTAGATATTTTTTGCTTTTCATCAGTTTGCTGTCTTCCTTCCAGTTTCGTCCTTAAATATCTCCTAACATTGGCTCTGTCATCAAGTTTTCAGTAAATATTTTTTCCTTTAGTACATCTTTCTGTTTCAGGCAATCTTGTCAATAATCAAATACCCACCCGAATACGATTTTACAAAGAAATTATAAAATGGCATTTCTCTTGCCTGCCACTTCTCTTCATTTAGCAAAGAGATCAAATGTTTTCTTAGCTTAGGTAGTTTTGAGGCTCTTTTGTTCTCATTGTGGCAAATGATTTTTTCTATTAGTGAAAATTTCTTAAGAAATGGTGATAGTCAAAGTCTGTTCTTTAATCAATTCCCCATTTTTTGATCATTAACAGCTTATTAAAATAGGTCAGAAAAGAGCTGCCACACTTTCATACCATACTTTCTTCTCATTTTTATTTTTTTCTACTTTGAAACTGGTTTTGATCTTACAAATTTGTAAGCAGATTTTTCCTGACTGTTAAAATAATCACTTCCATTCCTTGTGACACTATCTAGTACTACTAGATCTACTCCAGTACCTCCTATCTCTATCCTCAAAGAAAGTACAGCTGATATAATAGGAGGTTTATGCCTACTCTAAAAGACTGTTCTCTCATTTCTTACTGAAGAATCAAGTTTTCCAAGAGATAATTTTGTTATCCTCCCCTATGCCCACCTTTGCATTGAAGTCATCAAGTATTAAAAGTATATAGACGCATTCACATGTCTCCACCACCCCTAAAAAAGATAATTTTTATTGAATGAAATTGAAAAACATCAACAAAAATGAATGCAACTAGGATAAGAAAGGAAGCTGAAGACTGGGAAAAGATCTTTGCATCAAAAATCTCAGATAAGGGCCTATGTTCAAGATGTATGGGACAATAACACACACACACACCATTCCCATATGGATAAGTCCAAAGATAAGAACAGTTTTTAAAAGAAAAATTTCAAATAATTAACAACCATCTGAAAGAGAGAACCAAAACACAAGTCTCATTTGCCCTACCCCTAGCAAATTAGCAAAGATGACAAAAGATGCAAATAGCCAATGTTGAAGGGTAGCAAAATAACAGGCACACTAATACAGTATGGTTGGTGAAGTCATGAATCGATAACAACCATTATGAAAAACAATTTGGAATTATGCTTTTAAAAAAAACAGCCTTTATCCCAGAATTACATATTTCAGAGATGTCAAAAAAAATTCCCATATATACCAAAATGTTTATAGCCACCTTTCTGTGTGTATGTGTGTGTGTTGGAAGAGGTGGGGTACAAAGATGTGGACATAAAATAGATTCTCCTCAACTGAGGAATGGCTAAACAAATCGTGGTACATCCTCTCCTGGCTGTCCTTCTCACTCTGGACTCTGCCACCATGACCGTAATAGCAACTTAGATTTGAAGATCTTTCCCACCCCTTTACAGGTCATGTGACCTGCTTACATCACAGTAAGCCTAAGTCACATGTGGTAGGAGGAGCTTGCTAATAGGAAAAGGAAATGCTGAGAGAGCAGTTATGACAGAGCTGAGGGAAAGAGCTGACCTGTAATATCTATACTGTTAAGTTTTGATTATTTCGTGGGAAGGCCCCAGCAGCAGGACGGGGGGGGGGGGGGGGGGGGGGGGGAGCCGCACAGAAAGGTTTTGGGATGGAGAGGCTCCATACTGTGATATTATGTATCGAATTCTTTGACGCTGTGATGGATTGGGCAGATGGCTTATGAGATAGGGTTCTCTGGTGTCTGAATAAATGGTATACTTCTTCTATGTGCAGAGTCTCATATATTTTGTGATCCAGAATCACACAGGCATTTTGACAATTATCTACATTGCTAATTATTACCTTGCTGATACAATGACTCAGCTGCCTTCTTACCCTGGAACTTCCCTTAGCATCTAGGGCCTTTTTACTTTGGCACATCTCTACATTATGCCAGCCCCCTTCTCCCACTGGCCACTGAGGAGCTCCTCAGAGGTAGGGAGGTTGGTCCATTTCAAGGAGAGGCCCAGCCAGACATGCTTCATTAGGTTCTAGGCTGTGCTTCTGACTCTCTGGACTTTTGTTGCCTTGCCTAGCATAAGAACTTTCCCTTGCTACTGACTTTTCCAGCTCCCTTTCACATGTTGTTTTTTTTCCCCTATTAGACTGTAAGTTCCTTGAGAAAAGAGATTGTTTCTTTGTATATCAAGCCTTAGCACAGTGACTGACACATAGTAAAAGCTTAATAAATGCTTGTTGTCTTGTACGTTAATAAAATGGAATACTACCATGTGCTAAGATACAATGAAGAATTTACATGAAGTTTTTTTTTGAACAATTGAGCAAAATCAACCAAGAAATATGAAAAAATATATACACACATTATCTACAACCATGTAAACAGATAGAACAAAAAAACCCCCAAAGTTTAAGGCTGTACAATTATAGCTAACTAATATAGCCCTTTAAGGTTTGCAAACCGCTTTAAATATATTTCACTTGCTCCTGATAATGAATACCCTTGTGAAGTGCTATTATTAGCTACTTCATTTTTAAACTTATGATGAATCTGACGCCTATAGAAAAGTCAAATGATCACACAGCTAGTAAGTATCTGAAGGCAAATATGAACTCTGATCTTTCTGACTTTCAGTCTAGCACCTTATTCACTACTCCCTCTAGTTAATGTCAAGATGTTGAATGCTAGAGAAGAGAAAATGTACCTGCCTCCCTTCTTTGCAGGGGTAGAAGAATGCAGGGTATGGACTATTGCATATTTCATCACTAATCTGTGGGTTTTGAACTCCCTCTCCCCCTTCTTTTGTTATAATAGATGACTTGCTGGAAAGAAGAGGTGAGAAAAAATAAATTAAAGTGAGAAAAAAATTAAGGTATAAATAAGTTTAAGTATTTGTTGATTTAGAGAGTCTTAGCCAGTTTTTCTTTTTACAACTTCACCTTCTACAAACTGCAATTATCATTATGTCTTTTCCCCCCAAATATATATATTGAGTATTGCAATATAAAATGACCGAGTCCCAAAGAGGATGTTTTTTTGTTGCTCTCAAATGCATGATAAAAACCAGTTCTGCCAACTCCATTAATGGCCTCTCTGAGGAGAAGCAGTGAGCCATCCTTTTATTTGGCTGCAACTTTTTTGTCTCCTGGTTAACATTTAGTCAAGTTTTTTTATATTACAGGGCCTTATCAAGTGACAAGTTTGCATAGACCTACATTCTATTTTTTCTAAGATCTGATTGATTCATATTTGTAGTAGAGTCCCCAGTGCTGTACCACATTGCCATCAGGCCTGAGGAGTGAATGCTCTTGGGGAACTGACCTTTCGGCTCTGGAACTCCTACCCTGGGGCCTATACAGTTAACCAGAATCCACTCAATAACTAGGACATCACTGATATTTTGGCCTCTCCTTCCAATGATGCAGATTGCAACTCATCCTCTGTTAGTATAATAATCAAAGGAATAAAGTCAATGAGAAGCTAAGGAATTACTGAGACTTTACTCACCTTTACATGACATCCAGGCCTTCTTGCTATCTACCTGCCACCAGTGTCGTGCTTCTCACCAAATGCACCAGCACCCTCCCCATGATCCACTGTCTCTCTGGAGAAGTTAGTCCACTCATCCTAGGAATTCCCCCTGGAAACCACCAACTTGATTGAGGACTGAATAAGTACATATTAGCCTCATCCACTAGATCTACCTGGCTCTGGATTAACCCCATACCAACTCATGCTTCACCTTCACATCCCATCCAGACATCCATCCCTGATGATCCTACCACTCACCAAGGATTTATCTTCCCCCATTAGAATGTAAATTCCTGTAGGGCAGGAATTTTATCATCTTGGATGTTTGAATCCCAATCTTTAGCACAGTACATGGATAATAAAAACTTAGTGATTTTTTCATTCATTCTGATTTTTCATTTTTAGTCAGATAGTCACAAATATGTGATTCAGTTTCTCTAACTATATGACCACTGGTTAGTCACTGGAAAAGGATCTGACATTTATGAATATGAACAGATACATTAATGTTTGTAGATGATCTAAAAATTGAGATTCTTAGCATCTCTGGCCCTTTTACCATCATTGTCAAAGCACAAGCAGAAAGAATTCTATGGGAATAAGGGCCATTTTGTATTTTTGTTTCACAGGTTTCCAAAGGCAAAGAATTTAATCACCAAATGGCTAGGCTCAGGTGATGAACCTCTCCATATTTAGCTCAGATAGTTCTGGTAAAACAGATGTAGTTTGTCAGTCAAGGATGAGGACCATCTATGTACCAGGCACTGTGCTAAGCACTAAGATATAAAGAAAGGTTAAAGGCAGTCCCTGCCCTCCAGGAATTTATAATGGAGGCAGTTGTTCAGGTGTGTCTGACTCTTTATCACCTCATTTGGGGTTTTCTTGGCAAAGATAACCACTGAAGTGGTTTACCATTTCCTTCTCCAGCTTATTTTACAGATGAGGCAACAAGGCAAACAGGGTAAAGGGACTTGCCCAAGCTCACACAGCTAGTGTCTGAGACCAGATTTGAATTCAGGAAAACAAATCTTCCTAACTCCAGGCCCAGCACTCTATCCACTGTGACACCTAACATGCAAATAACTATATACAAACTATAAAACATGTAAATAACTACGTACAAATGACATCCAGGGTAAAATGGAAACAATCAACAGAGAAAATGCACTAGAATTAAGGGATTGGGAAAGGATTCCTGCAGAAGAAGATTTTAGCTGAGACTTCAGGTAACCAGGAGGCAGAGATGAGGAGAGAGCATTCCATGCATGGGACCCAGCCAGTGGAAATGCCTGGAATCAGGAGATGGGAGGCCAGTGTCAAGGGATCTTAAAAGCACATGGTGGGAAATAACATAAATAAGAAGATAGGAAAGATAACAATAGGCCAGGTCATAAGGGGCTTTAAAAGTCAAACAGAAGATGTTATATTTGACAGAGAGCCACTGGAGTTGACTTTATAGAAGAGGGAGGTGATGTGGTCCAACCTGTACTTTAGGAAGATCACTTTGACAACTGAATGGAGGATAGACTGGAATAGGAAGAAATTTGTGGCCGGCAGGCACCAACCAGTAGAACAGTGTATCAAGGAAAAGAGGGTGATCAAAAGTGGCAAAGGCTATAGAGGTCTAGAGGTTGAAGATTGAGAACAGTCCATCATATTTGGCAAATAAGAGACTGTTAGTAGTTCTGAAGAGAGGAATTTCAGTTGAATGATGAGATCAGAAGCCAGAACACAAAGAGTTGAGAGTGAGAGGCAAGGAAGAGGAGGCACTTATCGGCTTTCTCAAAAAGTTTAGCTGAAAAAGGGAGGAGAGATATGGGAGGATAGCAATGATGAATTGATCGATCAAGGCAGGGTTTTTTGAAGAAGAGGGAGACTTAGGCATCTTTGTAGGCAGTAGGGAAGCAATCAGTAGACAGGGAGACTGAAGAGAAATGAGAGAGGAGGTAATGGAGGAAACCATCTTGAAGATGAAATGGAATAAGATTTCTTTTGTAAATAGTGTGCTTAGCCGTGACAAGGATAAGGGTGACCTCTTTAAGAGAGAAGAGGAATAAAGGAGCAAATAATGGCAGAAGATATCTAGGTAATGTGAGAAGAGGAAGAGAAAAGGGAGGTCTTGGTAAGTGGTCTCCATTTTTTTCAGTAAAACATGAGGCAAAGTTCTCAGCTAAAAGTATGGGGGGGGGGCGGCAATGTGAGATTTGAGAAGGGATGAAAGGGTTTGGAAGAGCTGCTGTGGTAAGTGGGACAGTGGATTAATAAGGAATAAAAAGATTTCCCTGCAGCAGTGAGAACCCAGTTGAGGTATGTAATATACATTTGTAATAGATCCAGTTAGCACATTATGTGATTTTCTCCACCTTGGTTTGGCAGTACATATGTAGGAGCAGCACCAGATGATGGAAGTGATCCAAGGCTAGGCAGGGCAAGATCACTGACATCATAGGGGGCAAGGGATTCAAGAGAGGAGACTAAGAGTTGAAGGTTTCAAGACAGAGAAAGAAGAGATTAACTAGTGCAGGACTGACGGCCAGTAGAGAAGTAAGAGGAACTGGAGGACACGGTGGGGATGAAGAACAGAGTTTAAGGTTGGAAGGCAGAGGGTGAGGTAGAATGGGTCAGAAAAAGGCAGCTCCTGAACATGGAGGTGATGCTTCTGTGGATGATAGCAAGAACAAGTGCATGACCATCTGTGTGTGGCTGAGGTGAGGTGGAACAGGTCACATAAAATGAACAAGCTGAGAAGCTCAGGTTAGGATGCTTGAGGGAGTATCAATACGTATGTTGAAAAACCTTAGTATGAGGGCAGGAGTGGGGGAGGAGAGAAGGACTGCAAGCCAGGCAGTGAACTCACTGAGGAAAAAAGCAGTGGCCTAAAGTAATACTCCAAAACCTTCCAGCAAGGTAGAACAGGCTGGAGTTCACACTGCAGAGGGATAACTCAAGAACCCTTAGTCAACTCCACACAATGAGTGTGGGACTTTGTGGAGGTAGGATAAATCTAATAAAATCAATCAATAAGCACTTATTATACACCTACTATATGCGAGTCACTGTGCTAAGCCCTGGAGATAACATGTCAATAAAATTTCTTCTTTCACTGTTTCATTTTTTACGTTAAGTCTTATACTTGGGTTAAAAAAATCAACTTCATAAGTATTATTAAAGAGCGATTCATCTGAAAAAATTCTGGGGGCTTCATGAAATCAACAGTGTTTTATGGGGGCAGTTAGGTAGCACAGTGAGTAGAGCACCGGCCCTGGGGTCAGGAGGACCTGAGTTCAACTCTGGCCTCAGACACTTGACACACTTACTAGCTGTGTGACCTTGGGCAAGTCACTTAACCCCAATTGCCCTGCCTTCCCCCCACCAAAAAAAAATACAAAAAAAACCAACAACAAAAAACAGCGTTTTATAGTAGCCCAGAAAGGTAAAAGAGAAGTACAGTGTCAGGTTTGGGAAGATAGTACAAATGTACTGTCCTGTTCAGTCTACATCTGAAATGTTTTAATTAGAATGTCTTATCACCTGAAGAGTGTCAAGAGAAGAGTGACCAGGATGGTGAAGGGCCATCAGGCCACACTACTTTTCTTCAAGGAGCAAAAAAAGAAAGGCTATCATAAAGATGAGGAATGGAACTCTTATTCTACAGGGCTCCAGAGGCAACAACGAGGAATATGGATAAATGTGCTGCGTGATCAAGCAGCACATTTAGGCTTGAGGTAAACAAAGGCTAGAGCTATGCAGGAGTGGACAGACAACCTTGGGACCTACTTTCTCACTGTAGTCTTCAAGCAAAGGTTAGTTGATGACTTAAGTATACTGTACATGGGATCTTGTTTCCCAAGTATGAATGGATGCCTTGATGTTCTTTTCACTAAGATTCTGTCATTCCTATCATTTTTTAAAACTTTGCTCTTACTTCCTCTCCTCAGTTCCTTCCTTTCTCACCTCCCCAATTCTCTTCTTCAATTTTTTTTTTTTAAGACTTGTGGCACAACGGCCATCCAGATATAATACTCTCAGGAATAGTCAGAAAAGAAGGCACAAACCCTACATAGTTGTTCAACTTTCTAAAATGAGGGAGAAGGTTGAACTAGATAACTATAAAGTCTCTTCTAGCTCTAAATCTTATGATCCTTTGAAATTAAGCTTGTGGATTTAACAATTCTGAATATCTGGTTTTTCCTTTAACTTTTCCAAGGCTATAAAATATCAATACTGAAAAAATGAGAAAGGTGTCTTAAAGAGTTAGTTCAGCCACCAAATGCTATTTGTGGCCAATTAAGAGTAGGACATACAAGCCTAATAATAAATGGTTTAAGCTTACAGAACACTTTACAATTTGAAGAATGCTTTTCTCCCCACAACAATCCTGTTCGTAAGTATTATTTTCCTAATTTTATAAATGAAGAAACTGAGGCTCACAAGTTAACTTGCCTGGCCCCCAGTCACGCAACTAGTTAGATGCAAACACAAGGCTTCTTAAAGTCACATGTTTTTTCCTCTATCACAGCCACCAGCTGTAATTTCAATATAACCCTGAGACATTATTATCATAGGCTACCAAAACTGCTCCCTCCAAAGTTAGCAATGATTTCTTAATTGTCAAATCCAATGGCTCTTTCTCAACCCTCCTTCTCCTGGACCTCTCTACAGCCTCTGACATCTTAAAGCACCTTCTTCTCCTTAATATTCTCTTTAGGTTTTCAGAACAGGGCTCTTCTTCTGATTCTCCTATCAGATGGCTCCTTCCCAGTCTCATTTGTTGGATACTCATCACACCCTCTATCCATAGGTGTCTCCCAAGGTTTTGTCTTGAGCCCTCTTCTCTATACTACTTCACTTGATCTCATCAGTTTTAAATCTTATGAATTTAAATAACATTTCTATGCCAATTCTCAAATCTACCTAACTTCTAATTCAATACCTATTCAAATCTACCTAACTTCTTTCATAACCTCCAATTCCACATCTTTAATTACATTTAAGACATCTTAAACTTAACATGTCTAGAACAGAACTCATTATCTTCCTCCCAAAATTGTCCCCCACCTTCTTTTACTACAACGAGTAAGACCATCCTCCCAGTAACTCATACTCAAAACCTAGGTGTCATCCTTAACTCTTCACTTTCTCTCACAGTCCTCCCATCAAATCTTTAGCCAAAGTCCATCAATTTTACCTTTGCAATATCTCTCAAATATTCACTCTTGTCTTCTGCCACCACCCTGGTACAAGCCCTCATCTCCTCATACCCGGACTACTGAAATAGTCTGTTGATGCTGTCTGCCTCCCTCGGATCTCTTACCATGCCAGCCCATCCTCTACTCAGTTACCAAAGTAATTTTTCTAAAGTGTGAAATTGAAAATTGATTTTTAATTCTATTTTGTTAAGACTTAATCAGCTAGATTTAATATTCCTCCTCACTGTTCCTTTTCCTTGCAAGTTAACTCAACTCAGGTAACTTCAGGTCACTTGGGTCTCCACTCTATTCTTGTACCCCCACCCTTGTGACTTCACCCATCATCCACTTTCCAGAAACACTTGATTAACCTAAAGGTCAATCTCATTAATTTAAAACTCCCATCCCCAGCAGACATCCCATAACCTGTGAGCTGATCTCATCATCCAGTGATGTAATGGGGAGGAGCTGAGATGACACTCTTCCTACCTCATTAAAACATCTAGCCAATCAGAAGACACACCTGTGTTGCTTGAGATTTTGCTCAGTCCTCTTGTAAATCATTATAAAAGATGCTATCACTTCTAACCCAGGGTCTTTGACTGCTAAGAAGTCACTGACACAATTCTACTCTAACTGCTAGTTAGCTACTGCTAAGGGGGGGGAAGCGGGGAGCACTGCCTGTGGAAATGACCCCTAGAGTGCTCCAGTGAAAAGTCACTGAGGGATTTTTCTAGAGGACTGCCCCAAGAACAGATTCCCCTCTCTACCTTGAGCCAGGTAACTCTCACTTTTCAATCTTTAAGAGCCCCCAGTCAGTCCCCTAGGGAATAGACACACTCATGACATTGTTGGAGATCAGTCAAACCCTGTACAGACTACTGCCTAGGATCAGAATTTTCTAGGATTTAACAGTACTGCACTAAAAAGAAATATACTGAAAATCAAAATCTAACTTGGGAAGTTTTCTAAAAAGACTTAAGAATTTTTGTTTCATTGTGGGTTTCTTTTTTCTTTTTTTTGCACTCTGGCCAAGAGCCTAAAAGGGCAGAGCTCTAAAACAGCTCTCCCAGCTAGCACAACTTAGCTCTCACTAACATAAGTAGGAGGTAAGGAGGACTCTGCCAATAGTGGGGGTGTCTGTCTGTCTGTGTGTCTGTGCTAGTGTGCTTGCCTGCGTGAGTGTGAGTCAGTGTCTGTGTGTTTTCTGTCCTATAAAGAGTGAACTCACCTTTTCCTGGCCTTTCCTGGGTACCCAGAGAAGGACCTAACCTATAGATAGCCATGCCTACACTGAGAAATATGGCCCTTTTGAGACCAACTGTACAAAGAAACAGTCAGTAGGGGAACCCTGTGTCCTCCCAGGAGGATTCCCCCCTTGCTAAGGTTTTCTAAGTTCCTATAGAACTAAGCCCCAGAGGCACCCCGCATCCATCAGGTCAGTCTGGCTGAGCCAAAGGGGCAAGGGCCAAGAGATTCAGCTGAATCACCTGACCAAAGTTTGGACAGGAACCCGTAGTACTAATTAGAGACAAGGGTTTTAGAGCTTCACCAGCGAGTGTTTCTGCTTGTTAATCTGTAATACTGTCTGTCTGTCCTGTAATAATGTAGTTAAATCCCTAGTCTAGACAAATCCCTATCACAGTTAGAACAACAATCCCTCCAGCAATTCTTGTTGCAGATAGAGTAACATCTCTTACAGAGATAAAAGAATCATTTCTCCCACATCCAGAAAAAAAGCATTCCATAGGTAGAACATCTACAAGAAAAGTTCCTTCTATACATGGGAGGAAAAGCTAGGGTCCCAAAACGTTACCAATTCTTGTTTTAAGCAAACTGACTCCTTTTTAGAAGAACTAAGAGTAAGAAATTTCTCTTTTCTGCAGTCTGTCCAACCAAAGAAAAGAAGCAAAAGTAGTATTACAAGTATTTCTAACAATCTGCAGTTCAAAATTTATCTAGCCTCAAAAGATAGAAGTTGCAGAAAAATTATAGGGTCCAGAATTAGTGTGGAATCAAGGAAAACTCTTGATTCAACTGGCAATGTCAAAGAGAGCAAGCTATCAAATTACGTGCCAATAACTCCTGCCCATCCTTTTCTGATGCCTTGCCTTCTCCACCTTTTACGCCTCCTACATTAGAGAATTGGAACATGGGTGACTCACTGCTGGCAACCTTCCCTCCCCAAATCAGCTGGGTACAATGATGCCCATTAGACATCTCCAACTTTTTGATTCCTCTGTTCCCTCTACACATGGAAGGCAGAAATCCTAAGTTTTAACTAGGATTTTGGTGTCAGGGATAGGAGTGGAACTTCTTTCTTAGGCTTATTGTGTTGTCTACAGTTTAATATGAACTAAAAGCTGTTTGTAGCAAGTGTATATTTGCCTAACGGCTTGTCCAAATTATGGACCAATTATCTTCGTGGTACCTCAAAACTGCAAGAGTTTGTTTTAGAAGAAGAAAAGATTAAATATACTCTGCTTTTACTGTTTTAGCAAGAGAGGTTTTTCACTCACTTTTAAATCAGCTTTGGTAAGATTTCAAAGACAGTTTACAATTTGAACTTTCTTCTTAGCCACGAAAAGAAAGCTTTGTTTAAATCAAGTAGAAGCTTCTGGGAGAGTGAAAAAACCCTTACTTTTAAACAGCTTAAGTATAACTGGTTTTGAATATTAGAAATTATAAATCCATACTTAATTAGGTTCTGAAACTAACTTCTGTTAGATTATGGCCACTTTTGCTGTCCATTCCAGAATATGGAATATTTTTCAATTTCCTGAAGAATCTCTCATTTTGTTGTTTTTTTAAACAGACTGTGCAAAGACACTAAGCATTAAGCAGGTCTAATTTCAAGTGATCCACATGATGGTTGAATTATTAATTTAGTTTTGTCAACCAGTCTCAACAAGAAATTAGGAAGCATTTTTTAAAGAAATGCCCAGGGTGGCACCAGAAAATTTGTTGAGTTAAAAGATACAACCCAGTGGGGTTTGTGAGGGAAAAGATAAGGAAAAAGAAAAAAACTAGACCTGGGATCCAGGCTAGATGTTTCTACTTTCTGAAAGGTCATGTTGTTAAGATTTGTAAAAATAAGAGGTGGGTGTATTTGCGGAATAGACATTACATAAAGGATGAGGAATCAAGATAGCCCGTAAGATAAAACTAGTCCTGGGAAATATTAGATATAGATTATTGCAGTTGAGCTTAATTTTCATGTAGTCACCCAATATTTGACATCAGGGCAATGTGTTTAAAAACTGCAAAAATAAGTTCTTGTCTTGAAAGTGCATTTTGATCGAGATTTCTCTATATTGGTTTTGAATGCAATACATTTGGAAAGTCAAAAATTAATACTTAAAATTGTATGGCACAGTGGATAGAGTGCCAGGCTTGGAGTCAGGAAGACTCATCAAATGTGGCCTCAGACATTCACTAGTAGTGTGAATCTAGGCAAGTCACTTAACTTTGTCAGCCTCAGTTTCCTCATCTGTAAAATGAGCTGAAGAAGGAAATGGCAAACAACTCCAGTATCTGTGCCAAGAAAACCCAAATTGAGTCACAAGTCAGACAAAACTGAAACAAAGGAACAACATTGTAAAACCACTGTATGAGAAATGTTAAGAATTGAAAAATGCAGCTTTCTTAATTTGGAAATTACAGAATATTACCTCGGTATTTTTTAAAAAGGAGGGGAATACTGAATCTACAGAGAAAACTACCTAGATTCTGAAAAGTAAACAATGGATCATCTTTTAGTTGTTCTTTCCTTGGAATGTGACTTATTTTAAAGAGGTAAGAGAAAAAAAAAGGGGATTTGAACCTGTTTGCAAGTGTCAGTAAAAAGACTGCAAATGGCTCTTTGGGTGTCCGTGAATTTTCAGGAACAGTTGGCAGTTGAATTTATCTGGCTCTTAAGAAACTGCCTTTACCAAAAGAGAAAGACTTGTGGCCAACTTAAAAATAAAAGTAAACTTCAATTTGCAAGAATGTTTTGTGAAATTAAGTGAACACCAGAAACAATGACCTAAAGATAGTCATTTAAAAGAGATGTTTTTGACACATGAAGCCAAAGTATTTTAAAATCATGTTTTTACACGTAATAAGGACAGCTAAGAGAATAACTAATAGAAATCAAGCATTTTACTCAGTCTTTGAAAATAAGTCATATTGATAACACTAGGCTTTAGATTTAAAAGTGTTGTTATCTAATGTCCCTGAGTAAACTATGGTAAACTTGACTAACTGGATTAAGGTTTATCTTAACACTAATTTAAGGTGAGATGTGCTTCCCTACTGGGGTAATTGTGGTAGATTAGTACTTGTTTATCTCAGTCTATTAATCTATTGGTTGTTTGTTAGCCTTCATTCTCTCCAAGAGGACCAAAATGACATCTCTGTGCTAGAGTCAAGTTTCAGTGTGTCCGACTATAGCTGATCAGACCAATATGAGCTCGGAATGCTGTACCACAGGCCAGGCACAAAATAGTCCATGTGACATTTGGGGTGGATTCTCTCCGTTTGCGCATACTGCATTTCTCCTGAGCTATTTCAGTTCTACTTTGCTCATAGAGCACGGTACCTTCTCTGATGTGGGCACACCACGCTGAGTGGTCCTATGCTAGTGCCTCTCATGTCACACAATCAATTCCAAAGCTCTTAAGAGAAAATTAATCTGTAAAGTGGGTAAAGGGCAGCTAGGTAGAGCAATGGATAGAATTCTGGGACGGAAGACTCATCTTCCTGAGTTCAAATCCAGCCTCAGATACTTACTGGCTGTGTCACCCTGGGCAAATCATTTAACCCCTCTTGGCCTCAGTTTCCTCCTCTGTAAGACGAGCCTGAGCAAATAATGGCACTTCAGTGTCTTTGCCAAGAAAACCCTAAATGGGATCATGAAGAGTCACACATGACTGAAATAAGTGAATAACAAAAAAGTGGATAAAAACAACACCTACCCCCCAGGACTGTTGGGAAGACCAAATAATAGAATGATTGTGAAGTGCTTAACATTAGTGCCCAACATAAATTTGGTAAATCATTATATTAGAAATATTGTTAGAAAAGCAAATTCTCTTTTAATCTAGATTTTCTTACATGACAGGTTCAATTGTGGAAAGAATAATGTAAAAATATATGAAAACTATTTAGAAACAGATAATGGTAATAATTTTCTGTAAGTTTGACATAACAAAGATCTTTTAAGATGTCCATATCTGTGAAATACAGAGTCTTAAGATCTTACCAGCTCTGCTAATGGTTTAAAGTGACTACATTTGAGAAAGTGCTGGAGTCTTGCAACATACTGCCAACTGGGCAAAACTTCAGTATTTTAGATTTCAAGAACTAGCCTCACACCCGGGCTAAAGTATGGTAATTTAATTTTAGTTGGGAGTAATAGAATATATTTTAAGTTTCCCCACATCCATAAAATCATGAGTCCATCTAGAAATTACAAAGAGATTCAATTCATATCTCTGCCTATTATACAATACTGCCCTAAGAGTCATGAACTCTTTACTTCTTAGTATACTAGGTAACTAACTGTTCTAAGATAGGGTAAACCTTGCTAATTTGTGGAAGAAGCTGTTTAGAACACTTGATATTTGAGCCTACTGATCTCATTAATAAAAAGAAGGAGAAATTCTGATGAAAACATATACAAAGTAATTAATAGCCTCCCTGCTTCTAGCTCATTTCTAAGAAGTACATTTTAACCTTAATTAGAATTCAGTATATAAGAAACTTCACTGCGATTTAAATTGCTATGTTAACATGAGATAAATAACAACAGGCAGTTACCAATTTCACAGTAGCCCTAAAATGTTGCACTGTTTTCCTGGGGAGAGCTCACAAGTTTTCTTAGAATATAAAAGTAACTTTATGATTTGTGATCAGTGAAGTTTTGCTACATAAGGTAAACTCAAGGGGTTTTAATTCAATATAGTTTTAAGTTTTTATTTCAGTTATAATTATCTGAATTGTCATAAAGTCAATAGTCCACCATTCAAGAGCAATACAATGTGCTGCCCAAAGGGAATACAGTCTGAGAATTGCTACAGGTGAATGTATGTCCCTGGGGAAAGTTGAGGGGATGATCTTGGTGTGGACAAAGGTAGGATCCTTTTGACTCCGTTTTCCCATTTTTAAACAGAAAAACCTCCCATCTGGTTAATTCTGAACCTGGTTACAATACCTGTGAATAAACGTGGAATTCGCTATGGCTAATAAATATGACTCATGTCTAGGAATCAAAGAGAGCTAAATTTTCCCGTTATGTCAAATCACCCTGTGCCCTTTAAGGAAGTCTTGATATTATCCTTTTTCCTTTCATATCAAATTTCTATACTCAAGGCAGGTGATTCATAGCACCTGGAGAAGTGCAATACTGATTAAAACAGAAACATCTGAGTATCCTGTAAGTTCTGTGTGCCATTCACTTGCTAGAGTCAATGCTGACCCTCTCCAGAAAGTACTCCTTTCTTCTTATGCCAAAATTTCCTGTTGTTTTACCACTATTTTATGCTTCCCAGGTGGTTTTGTCCCTGAAGAGTCCTAAGGACTCCCTAACACCAAGGGACACATACTGATACCTTGGATGCTCTTTAGCTTATACTTCACTAGTTGGCACTATACATATCCCACTGGTTTTTTTGATTAATATAGGGATAATCTCCTCCTAAGGGGGAAATTAAGACTCACTGTCCTTAAAATCCGTTGAACATTAAGACATCTGACTTACTTTGGGTTCATGTTAAAAACACTAAGATAAGTAGGTAGTATCATTTCCAGATCCTAATCTCCTTAAGAACTGTGTGTTCATGTATGAAAACGTTTTTTAACTTATACCACATAAGTAGCAAAACTGGAGGTTTTCTTTTTATGTACCCTAGTTTACATATCTACTTTGATAAATATTCATCTTTACTAGAGGGGCTCATCTTACAAGTCAAGCCCTCCTGGCTGTCTTTTTAAGATTCTCCCTTTATCTTGTTGATAGCAGTGTGTCTTTATGAGGTACAAGGTTTAGGTAACAGTGGGTGAGATGAAAAACCTTAAATTATCTGAAGTTTTGGGGTAAATTGTGGATTTCTGATGCTTGAGCTGGTTATTAGAAAACTAAATTTAGGAAGGTGTACTTAATTGTATCTAGGTCTATTTTGCAAAAGATTATTGCAGAAACATCTAAGAATCCCTGCAAATAACCTGATCCAGAGAAGCAGATCTTCCAGGGGAAGCCAGGTGTATTCCAGAATGCCCAAGAGATGTTTTTGGAAACCAGATGACTCCCTGAGACATCTGAGTCCTAAGAAATCATGTGCTGATGAAATGGACATTGGGAATGGGTTGGAAGGTGTAAGGTCAATCTGTAAGTGAAAGATCTTTCTCGCCCATTGAATAGTCCTCAGATGGGGCCAACAAAGGGAGACCTGATTAGAGGCAGGCCCACACCCTTTCACAAATTAGATGTGAGTCCCCAGGCCCCACATCTTTTTGCTAAGTAGGCCCTGAACAAGATCTGAGGTTGGCATTTTGTTTTGGGGCTCTCACTCACCAAAAGAGTCATGTGATTTGACCAGATGAGACTCTGGGTAGCCGCTGGAGCCTCCTGACTTTGAAAACTCAGATGCTGGTGCCCTTCTCTCTGGTAACTATGTAATTCTTTGGTCAGACAGATAGAGGCCTGTCTATTGATCTGTATGTTATTCGCTCTGTTTATATAATGTATGTTTGTATTCGCTCTGAAGTTCAGGGTGCTGCCTTTTTCCCCCTCAACTAAGTGAATGGTATATGTATGTTTAATTAAAGTAAGATTGTTAACCCCTTTAAGTTGCTTTCCTTAGAAAAGCAGATCAAAGAATCTGTGCTAATAGCCCTCCTGTGTGCTGGTGTTATTGGCCTTACACAGCCACAGTAATGCTCAGCTTAACTTCCTTTTCTGTGCGCCCTCCTTACTGTAAGGCCTACTTATTGAAGAGGGCTGCCCCCAACAGAGTTTGTCAATTCACCTGTCATGGGTAGTCTCAAAGACCAAAGGGTAAACCATTATAACATTAAACCTGATGGTTTGGAGGCCATCTCCCCAAAGCAGACTATCTGGGATAAAATTTTGTCAGTACCTATTCCCATATATTGGGATTACAGCATTAGAACACACAGAAGAGCAGCGCAAACTAAACATAGGCAAGTAGGTGGCACAATGGATAGGGTACCAGGCCTAGAGGAGGGAAGATTCATCTTCCTGGGTTCAAATCCAGCCTCAGATACTGTGTGACCCTGGGCAAGTCACTTAACCCTGCCAGCTTTAGTTTTCTCTGTAAGATGGACTGGAGAAGGAAATGGCAAATCACTCCAGTACTTTGCCAAGAAAATCCCAAATATCACAGAGTCAGAAATGACTCAACAACTACAATACAGCTGAACAACTAAAACAAATGAATCAATCAGGGGCTGGTGCCATTTTATAGGGCTCTCCTAGGCCTCATAATTGCCTTTTGGCTTTGATAAGTTCTTAAGAAACTCATGATGGGTTCACAATGAGGCAAATTTCTCACTCACCACATTTTTGCTTCTGTAATCATTACTTCAACTTCATTAAACATTATAGAGTGATAGACATATATGATTTTAATTATATTTTATTAAGACTTAAGCTAGATCTACTATTCCCCCTCATTGTTTGTTACCCTTCCAAGTTCACTCAGGTAACCCCACCTGCAGATTGATGCCATCACTGGAGAACTGATCTCATCTCCCAATGATGTAGTGTAGAGAAGCTGAGATTACACATTCCACCTCCTCATTAAAATATCTAGCCAATCAGAAGACACACCTGTTACCTGAGATTTTGCTCTGTCTTTTTGTTAATCACTATAAAAGATCCTATCATTCACATCTTTGACTACTGAGAAGTCACTGACCCAATTTATTGGCTACTACTTGCCAAGCTAATAAATTGATAGTGCTTAGATCTTTGCTTCTTCACTCTACCTTTATTTCCATCTAACAAAAGCAAAGGTCCAATAATATCACATCCCTACTCAGGAAACTCCAGTAGCTTCTTATCACCTCTAGAATCAAATAAAAAATCCAGTTTAGTATTCAAAGTCAATTCAAGTCACTCCATTCCTTTCCAGTCTTTTTATACCTTGCCACCCCTCCAATGACACTGGTTTTCCTGCTGTCCCTCACATAATACACTCTATCTTCCAAGTAAGCATTCTCACTAGCTGTACCCCACACCTGGAATACTCTCCCTCCCTCTTCACCTCCTCTACTTGGACTCTTCAAGTTCCAGCTTAAATCTCACCTTCTTCAAGAAGCAGGTCCCAATCTCTCTTAATTCAAGTGCCTTGCCTTGATTATTTCCTACTTGTTCTATATATAGCTCATCTGTACAGTTGTTTGCATGTTGTCTCCTCCATTAAATGGTGAGTTCCTTGAGGGCAGGGATATCACGTGCCTTTCTTTGTATCCCCAACTCTTAGCATAGTGTCTGGCACATAGTAGGGTACTTAATAAATATTTATTGACTGGCTACTGAAAAATGAAACTTCCTACCTCCACAATTTCTCACATTTTTGCCCTCCCATTTTATTTCCACTATTACCACCCAACAGCCTCCTAAGCTAGCCTGCCTTCCTCCAGTTTCTCACACCCAGTCCCAATTCATCTTTTACAATGTTGCCAGATCAATCTTCCTAACAATAGATCTGATAGTTTATCCCTTCTGCTCAAAACCTTTCCACCAAGTAACTGTTTACTGAATTTAAAGTCCAAATTCCTTAGCTTGGTACTTGGAAGCACTCCACAATCTAGCACCTACCGTTGCAGCCTTCATCATTCTTCTTCCAGTGCCCTAGACTGGAACACAAAAGGAACCTTTTGCCATAACCTTGTATACATACAGCATCCTCCTAGCTCCATCTTTGTTTATACTATTCCTTACATCTGAAATGCATTAACTTGTTTATAAAGCCTAAAAAATTGTTTACCCACAACTTTTGAAACTTAAGATTAAAAGGCTCAGTATTTTAAAAAGTATATATGAGCGTCCTAACAAAATATATTACTATTAGAACACATCCTGCAGATTTTGCTCAACTACATTTGGTTGAGCTGGAGGCCACCTTTTAAAGTAAAAAGAACACACGAGCCCAAGTGAAATGAGGCCTGGGTTTGACTACCTTCACTGGCCCTTAAGAGCTTTCAGAACCTGGACAAGTCACTTAAGTTTGGAGCCCCATTTTCTTCAGGTAGGAAATGGTAATACATCTACCTCCCAACTAGCATGACTAATGGATCCCAACATGGTTGTATGAATTTAAATCTACACTAGTTATAATTATGTAATATAATTGGTCCTGTTGGTTCAAGCCCAATGGAAACACGCAATTCGATTTCAAATAATGCAACCACTTCAAGGGATCCTTATTTGCACTAATAGGGACCTAGCCGTAATACTTATAATACATAACTCAAAGGGGTGGGGGTGGGGAAAACACTTCAAAAGCCTTAAGCCAGGGATAGGGAACCTGTGGCCTCAAGGCTACAAGTGGCCCTCTAGGTCCTCAAGTCCAACCCTTTGACTGAATCAAAGTTCAGGGAACAAATCCCTTTAATAAAAGGATTTGTTTGGTAAAACTTGGACTCAGTCAAAAGGCCTCTGGGTGAGGACCTGTGGCCTCAAGGCCAAAGGTTCCCCACTCCTGCCTTAAGCACTAAAGTGGAGTTACTAAGTCATTATATTTGGGCCTTTCACAGCTACCCACCAAAAAAAAAAAAACACAACCCAAAAATAACACCCAAAAAAGGACCAAATGATGAATACTAAAACTATGTTCAGGTATCAACTAAGTAAATGCTTGCTGATTTAATTTTTTTTAAGTGCCTACTCTGTGCCAGGCTCCATCCTGGGGATACAAAGACAAAAATGAAACAATCCTTGCACTCAAAGGGCTAACGTTCTATTATGGAAAACATTTTTTTTCACGTTAGTACGATTTCTAGGGGTGCTGAGGAGGTAGGTGGGCTAAGGAGGAAATCAGGAAAAGCCTCATATAAAAGGTACTTGACCTGAACTTTGAAGGTAACCGAATTTTAAGGGCAGTTAGGTGGGGAAGTGGATATAGTACTGGTCCTGGAGTCTGGAAGACCCAAGTTCAAAGATGGCCTCAGACACTTACTAGTGTGTGACCCTGGGCAAGTTATTTGTTTGCCTCAGTTTCCTCATCTGTAAGATAAGCTGTAGAAGGAAATGGTAAACTACTCCAAAATCTTTGCCAAGAAAACCCTGAGGGCATCATGGAAGAGTCAGAGGAGACTGAAACAAATTTGAACAAGAACAAATGAATTTTAAGAGGCATAGCAGTGCATTCCAGGCATGGGGGTCAGTCAATATAAAAGTACAGAAAATAGAGATGGGAACATCATTGGGGATCACCAGTTTGGTTGGGCCAGAAAGTGCAGGAAGGGGAGAGAGAGTAATGCGTGATAACCCTGGAAAAGTAGGCTGGGCCAAATCCTGAAGGGCTATAAATGACAAGAGTTTGTATTTTCTTCCATAAACTTGACAATATCAGAGATAAAACCATTCATTCTCCAAGCACATAAAATAGGTGCAGAAGTATAGTGACAGTAAATCTAAAAAGGAATCACAAGACCCTAGACCCTTTCTAACTGTGGGGAAAACTGTTTCCACCTTCCCACCCCTGCCCCCAGTCAAAATAAAAAGCTTTTATTAAAGGTTTACTATGTGCCAAGCACTGGTTTTTTTTTTTAGTGGAGACAGATATCAAGACCAAAATAAGCCTCTAACTTTAATACTTATTAAAATGAGAGCTCCTTGAGGACAATGTTTTTGCCTTTCTTTGTATCTGGCATATACTAAGCAATTAATGTTCTCTGACTGAATGAATAAAGGGAAACACGAGATAAATACAAAACTGTCTGAAAAGAGAGAGACTATTTAACCCCTCAGTTGAGCTTTGATGGAAGAAATGGGCCGTGAGAGGCACAGGTGAAGTAGATTTCTGGCAATGAGGAACAGCGTGTGCCAATCAGTATAAAGAGACTTAAGGATATAAAGCCCAGTGGGGGGAAAGTGGTCAGAACTTTTTTTTTGGGGGGGGGAAGGGAGAAACAGTGAAAGGAGAATGTAGTCACACAACTGGGGGTGTCTTAATATTACACTTATTTTCAAGGGTTGAGAACAACTTAAAAACCTTTAAGAGGGCATAGGATGATGGTGCGAGTTGGCAGTGACTCATAGTGGGTCAGACTCAAAGGGCTATCTATACGCACACAGTAAAGGAAGCGGTCAACATATTCAATGAACTTTGCGCTTCAAATTGGCCTAAGACCCTCAAAACATTACCTGGCGGGAGAAGGCACCACCACAAGTGGAAACGGATAAGGAAAATAGGATGTACTCCAATCCACAACCCAGCGTGCCCCACCCCGCCAAACCCTTCCTCTACTCTGCAATGAGAAGAAAAACTCTGCCGTTGGTCCCAATGGGCAGCAGCTCTCCTTCAAATAGAGGGTGTCTGTCTAGGGAGGTGGCGGGGCCTCATTTGTTTCCATGTGGAAGAGCTAAAAAACATTTTTTCTAAACACGGCCTATACACAGAGCTAAGGGAAAAACCTGATGCTCAAAACCCGCCGTATTTCCCTCCTCCTCCCCCAACCCTACCCCTACCCATTTCGCTCACCTCACTCGAGTGCAGCAACCTAGAACACGTGCCTGTTTCACCCACCCAAGGTACTTCCTAGCCAGCACTCTCCGGATGGGCTTCCCCCTGCCATCAACCCGCTCCCCCCCCCCCCCCCGAAAGCCCGGGTGGGGCCTAGGGAAAAAGAAAGTCTAGGCTGGGGTTTCCTCTTCCTCCATACCTCCCAGCGGATCCCACAAGAGAGCCTCTTAGGCACCCCAGGAAAAGCCCCTGACACATGGTCTCGGCGTCTGTACCATTCAACCCCATAACCTCCACACCACCTTCATTATTGTACCAGGGCGAAGAAGGTGGGTGGAAGTAAGAGTAAGAGTGAGTGAGAGTGAGTGTGAGTGTGAGAGTGTGTGAGTGTGTGTGTGTTGGGGGGGGGCGGGGGTGTTGCTGCCACTGCAGCAGCCCCACGGATGCAGAAGGAATACAGGGACCCGCCAAATCCAGAAGTGGGGAGCCTGCCTTCCCAGCCCTCCCTTTCTCCACCTTTCCCACCTGACTAAGTTCAGCGGCCATCCTCCAGCCCCAGGCGAGCAGGACCAGCAGGAGGATGGACCTGGTCCACAGGTGCGCAGGAGCGGGACTTCCCCCTTCCCAGTCGCTTCCCTTCTCCCCGGCTGGGGGTCCTAACGTACAAAACGAGAGATCGGGGCAACCCCTGCAGTGCCCAACCTTACGACTCCTAGGTCTCCAGAAGGTCCCCCCGCCCCCCGCCAGCTCCAGGTGAGGCTTGGGCGATGCTGCGGCCTCCTGCAAACCCAGAGACAGAGAGCTGGGGGGCGGTAGGGAAGACAGGTGCCCAGGTATGAGGCGAGAGAGGAGGGACCACGGTCCCAGGGCCGGAGCATCTCTCACCTGCTTGCCCCGGTAGAAGAGGCGCTGGCGGTCCGGGGCCACGTTGAACAGCTCCCGGATCTTCTCCCGTAACGTCTCGATCTTGGTGAGACGCGACAGGTCGTCGATGGTCCGCGTCTCGGTGCCGTCTATGGTGCGGACCTGGATCCACATCCTGATCCGAGAGGGGGTTGGGGGTGCCGAAGGGAGGAAGGAGGTGCGGAGCGGGGACTGGGGGGGGCGCCGGTGCCTCCCCTCTTTGTCTCCCCCTCCTCTCGGCCGAGGCTCTCACGCCCCCACCGCGCGCCTCCCCAGCCCCAGGGGACCCCGAGCGCGCGAGGTAGAGCGCGAGCGAGAGCGTGCGCGGAGCGCCCGGAGCACTCGGCGGTGGCGACCGGCGGTACCCCGAGCGCGCACACCCCAGAGGGCGGGGAAGGGGGGAGGAAGCGGAGCAGGCGAGAAGGAGGAGGAGCGACACAGCCGGAACTGGGAGGAGGCGGGGGCGAAGAGCTGGAGGAGAGACTGACAATGCCTACGCCGCCGCTGCTTTAAAAATAGGAAGGAGCCATAGCGGACCGGACTGACTGGGACTGTTTATGAAGAGCTTGCTGCTCTCACATGGAGGTCACGGCGCCAATCGGTTCTCGCGAGATCCGTGCGGATCCGGCCTTAAAGAAACAGCGGCCCACGAAGCGAGGGACTGACAAGAGAGTGACCTGTGGGGTTGCGGGCTGAAAAGCGGGGCGGGGCGAGCTGTATCTGCTGGCCCCGCCCCCGGCCCGCCCCCGGGGCTCAGAAGCACACGCTCGCGCGCCAGTTCCTTTCCTTTGAGCGCGCGGTTTGGCGCCCGGGGGTGTGCAGCGCTCCGCCCCCTCCTACTGAGCAGGCCGTCGGCCCTCGGGGGGCCTGGGTTTTCCCTTCCCGAGAAAACTCCCCAGTAAACAAAAGACACTTGGGGCCCGCTGGGTGTGCACGTGTTTCTCCCTAGGGCCCCCGAGGAGGGGACGTCGGAGGGTCCCAAATTTCTCCGTAAACGAACCAGGACTGAATGCTAGGCCGGGCTCGCCGCTCCTGCGGCCCCACTTTACTCGCCCCGACCCAGTCCGAGGTCCTTGGAGCCACTGTCTCCCTTTCCCTTTCACCCAGCCATTTCCCTGCCCTCGCGGTCCGCTCCTGGGATTTCCCGCCACAGGCCAGGCCGAGGCCGCGGGGTCGGCACAGTTAGGCTCCCGCTAGTCGGGGCCAGCCCAGCCGTGCTATGCCCCCTCTTCCTGGGGAGTTTTCGTTTCTTTCCAAAGCGGTTGAAAGGCACCCACGGCCAGAAGATTTATAGGCGCATGGAAAAGGCTTATTTTCCCCCAACTGTTAACATTTTTAAACCACACGCTCAGAGCCACCAACTGCCAAGGAAAAAAGCAAAGCCAGGAAGGCCTATTGGGGAATGGCGTTCTCAGAAATAGGCCTTGCATAACACCTAACAGGAGGTTTCAAATGAAACTGTGTATCCTATCTGCTTAGGAAGAAGGAGGAAATACACAAATTAAAAATAAAAAAACCTTTCATCTCAGATTCATTAAAATTCACAACTAGGGACATTTTGCCAAATGACGGTGAAAAAAAACTCACCTGAATTAAAATCCGAGATTTTGGCAGTGTGGGGGTTGGCTCTAATTACTATGAAAACAATTACTGGAAAAAAATTCAAAGCATATATCCTGTAGTGGGGACAGCATCATTGGATATGAGAGGGCATTTTCATTGAACCAGAAAGGGCAAAAAGTTAACAGAATAATGTGATGTTTCTGTTCACATCATAGCTAGTAATAATACGTATTATTTGTATAGTGCTTTACATATTTATTTCATTTGATCCTTATAACCACCCTATAAGAGAGGGAGAGCCCCATTTTATAGATGAAGAAACTGAGGTTGAGTGACTTACCTACAACTCATAAGTATCTGAGGCAGGATTTGAATTCTGAGCTTTCTGATTGGCAGCTGACAGGTCTATCAAACAGACAGTCTGTATCCAACCATCTATGCTTTTGGTTAAATTGACATTCTTTGTTCAACCTGCTCACTTAGCTAAAATCACAAAATGGAGAGGAGACAATTTCTTTTGGTCTCAGTTTCCTGTAATATTAAGGGGCCAGACTAGTTATATAAATCCTTTGATTCTCTATCGTTTCAGATAATTCAAACAAGTTTCATTGTGCATCAATTGTGTATACTGTGTGCTAGGCCCTTAAGGAATTTTTTAACACATTAGAAAAAAGTCCCTTCAGTCATTGAGCCTGCCATGTAGGTGAGGAGATCAGAGTAACATAATCCCAATAATCAGAAAACAATTGAGTAACAACTTTGGTGGCACTAGCTATAAGAGTTCAGAGAAGGGGGAGATGATCAGTGTGGGCTAAAATGGTCATGGAAGAGATATGGAGGAAGCAGGACTCAGTACATTATACCTTGAGAACTTACTAAGGAGCCTTACAACCACCTAAAGTTGTAAGTGTGGGTGAATATTTCTATTTTAGAGATGAGGAAACTACCATTTGATTTGATTAAGATCACATATTAAGTAAAAATCAGGACTCAAATTCAAGTCTTCAGCTCTAAACCAGAAAGATTTTTTCTATCATATTTCTCTGACTCTTTTGCTTAAAAAATAGGTAACATAACTCCCATAAATGTGCTAGAGGTAGGGTTTAGACACAGTGGGACAGGGTGAAATCCCACACTGTGTAGGGCCTCACACCTCTTACCTAGTCATGTTACCTGCTGTCAGCCTCCTAGGCCTAAATTCCTAGAATAAGACCACCACCATACAGTTTCATTCCAATTCTCCTGGGGCCCTAAGGGTAACCCTGTTGAGGGGAAATGCACTTGCTACTGTTGCTCTTCAGCCCCCATTCAGTGTGTTTTCTATCTCTGCAACTAGCTCCTTGTGAGGTGATACATCTCCATAATATATTTATACAACCAGCTTCTTACCATGACACTTTTGTAATTTAAACATTACCATTTACTTAATAATAAAGTAAAACCATAAATAATACCCTGGATCTTAATTTCCTACCACTGCACTCAATAGCTGTGTTGAAGAGTGGGCACACAATTAAGGGAACCTGGCCCTGGAAGGGAAGCACATGAAGGAGGAAAACTCATGTGCTTAGGGTAACTCACAATTCTAGACTACAGGTTTCAATGTTATTGCTCCATTCAGGTTTGATATTGAAACAAAATAAGATACTTCTAGATCATTCTACAGTTAACAAAAAAGAGATTTACTCAACAAGAGAAAGATGTTCACCAAAGGTAGGCGTTGAAAACACCTTGAGTTGATTCAGCTGAACAAAGCTGAGTTGCTCCTACTAATCCACCAACCAAACATTAAAAAGCCTTTGGAGCTGCTTTATATTTAATGTCTGAGGAAAGTCTGAGCCTTTAGTCCCCTGGATGTTAGTTCCAATCAAGTCTCAGGGAATGTCTCAATATCTTTTAAGAAAAAGCTATTTTAACTTGCCTGGGGAAAGGTGTTAGAATGTTGCTTCTACCTCAGTAGTAAATCCAGGACCCCAGGTGTTCCTACTCCAAATCTGGTGTTCTTTCTTTGCTACCTTTCTGGACAATGATTCTGAGGTCTTATTTTTCAACATTCACAAATTTCTCTATCTTGGAGCATCACAAAATTTTAAAATTCTCAAAATAAATTAAACTCACTTTAAGTACTAAAGATACCCAATGCAACACATCTAGAGGAGGAAGAAAGAGATTCACAAACTTAAATTACACTAGAATGTCACCTCCTAAAATGTTGCTCTCCTAAACTATGATTACTGATTTCTCACCCATCTAATCTCTTGCTATCCACACTGGTTAAAAGAAAAAAAAAGGTAGATGAAAAATGCGGTTTGTTTAGATTACCTACAGTTGGATTGGTAGTGGATCAAAAATACCTTGGATAATTAGACATTAAGAAGGACAATAACCAAATTGGGCTTAAATAGGAAGAAGAGATTACCCACATTGAATCTGTCAAATGATGGAGGATTTTCAATGATTAGAAGTTGCTTACTGACATTGCATCCTCCACCCTCACTCTGCCTTTAAATGACAGAGACTCTAGATGGCTTTGAATCATGAAACAACATAATTTCAGAAGACTCAAAATGGTTGAGTTGCAAAAAGGCAATAGAAGGATGAATAATGGACATAAATAGACTGCTATATATTGCTAGCCAAGGTTTATGCCTGATATATGTCATAAATGAAATAATCAAAGGCATGTACAACAAGAAAAATCACGTAATCAGAATGAGGGATAACATATTCCTGTGTGGTGAATTAATTGCTGAGGAGGAAAGAGCCAGAACATATTTTTACTATTTATTAGGCAGCTAGGGGAAAGCTTTTTGCAAACCTTAAAGTGTAATTCAGATGTTTACCAAAGCTCCCCCTCCTCCAACCACATGGATTAGGCTAGTTTTGCTTTGCTATTTTTTGTTCCTCTCTCAAAGGCAATAAACTTACTTCAGACTTCATTGGCCCAGGGGGAGCTAAGGTTCAAAAAATGCATCAAGACCCCTCATTTATCACACTCTGCCCTGCTGACCATCAAGGGGGACTGATTTAGACCAAGCAGAGTGTTGCACTATCTTTGTCGAATGTACTTTCTATGCTTCGACAAAGTAAACCTACTTTTGTTAACTGTTGAATAATCTGAGGTCTTCATATTGCTCTAAAACCAAATCTAAATTAACAGAGGAATGGCCTCTGCCAGTCCTGTTCATTATGGTGATATGATTTCAGGGATATTTGGAAAGCCTCTATATAGCCAAAATTTCCCTTCCTGACTCAGTGATGCTTTAAATTCCTTTATCACTAAGTAATCATTTTTCCTAACAAGTTTCTTCAAATGCATCCATGCTTGTACACCCACAGGTGACAAACCTACTATAACATATACTTCTGGCATTAAATTCAAGAAACTAGAATTACTTTATACCACAATGAGACATGGGAATGAGATTATGCTTTCCCTGAACAGATTTCTTCCCTTTCTATCTTCCCCTCTCATCCCAATTTCCCTTTCCAAATGGGGTACAGGGAATATGAAAAAATAGAAAGCAGATTAATGAGTTTAATGTTTTTATTCTATTTCTCATTTTTAAAGAGTTATCAGCTTATTTAAACTAGTCAGATTGAAGCTAATCAAAACCTGGTATCTCTTTAGCTATATTCTTCTGATTTATTTACTTTTGTCCTTTGTTCTCACCCAGAGGTTCTTAACTGGGGTGGTGGGTGGTCTGTTAATTTTTTTCATTTGAAAACTGTTTCAATGTTATTCGTTTTCTTTATAATATTTTGTAGTTTGTTTTATGCATTTAAAAACATTATTCTGAGAAGGGAACATACACTTCGTCAGGCTGCTAAAGAGATCCATGGAACAAAAAAAGCTAAGAACCCCTGTTCTAACCAGTCAATGATTTAACTGCACACAAATAGCTAATTTTGTAATGATCACTGTATCTGAAAAATGACAGTGCTTTCAATGATCCCAACTGTTCACTAATACAAAAGTGGATGAAGGGCAGCTAGGTGGAAGAGTGGATTAGACTGCTAAGCCTGGAGTCAGGAAGACTCATTTCCTGAGTTCAAATGTGGCCTCAGACACTTACTAGCTATGTGACCCCGGGCGAATCACTTAACCACGTTTGCCTCATTTTCCTCATCTGTAAAAGGAACTGGAGAAGGAAATGGCAAACCACTCCAGTATCTTTGCCATGAAAACTCTAAATGGGGTCACAAAGAGTCTCAGTCACTCTGAGAGGCCAGCACTAGATGCTGGGCTTTGTACAGCCATGGGAGACGAGCAGCCAAAGGGTTCTGACAAAGGGAGTGTTGCTCCTTAAAGGTAAAAGGAGGGATAGTGGTAGACTAGTGTTGGAGATAAGCTCCTGTCTTAGCTATCATGATAATGGTGGGATACTTAGGACCTAGTTTCCCACCCTCAAATTAGTCATGCCATAGTTATACTACTGTCCCAGAGGGTATCATGCTATATAGTCTACTAGGATAGGTGGGGTGGGTTCATCCCTCACTTTGAAAACGATTACTCTATAGCAACCTTTTCTACCAATTCTTTTTTCCTCATTTTCCTGACTCCTTTCTTTCCTTATGCTCAGTGTCATTCCAATGTGTAGATTAGAATACTGTATTTTAGAAAACAGTCTTTCTGAATGTGTAGACAAGAGAGTCTTATATTCAGCCAAGCACTGCCATACTGTAATTTTGTGTACAATGGCTGTATGTCATCAAAATGGGCATGGTCTCAGCAGAAAGGAGGTGGGGTAGATGAAAGGAAGAAGGAAGAGAATTGCAATGGAACTGAAATGATTTTCTGAGTTTTGGTTGTTGGTCAGCTCTTCAAAAAGGAACTAGACATGATCACTTTTAACCTTTAACTGAACTTGAAGGGGGAGAAATTCATTATTTTTAATCATTATTAATTTAATTTAGTGATTAATCAATTTAATCATTATTTTCAATCAATGAATGAATAAAATACTGCTTTAGCTTCCTGATTTGTCATTAAACAAAAGAAATAAACAATTTAAGATGATTTTACTTTAAATTTCACTTCTACAATGAAATCTCTTATGCAGCATAGTTAGGAAGAGAGTTACCATTTGTACATCATACGTGCATTCTTCATTCTTAAAGAATTTGAAATTCAGTGAAAACTACTTAAAAATAAAACTATGCTAAACCAAATCTGATCTTTCTTGGATGATTTAGAAGACAATTCCAAATCAACTAACCAATAAATATTTATTGGGCACATCTCCAATATTATTCCCCACTAGCAGGAACCCACTACTCCAAGCAATGGGGTTCACTAATTTCCCAAACCAAGCATTCTGGCCTGCACACTTTGATTATCCTATTTCTCTTAGGATGCTTTATCTACCTCTTTACCATTTAAGTAAAGCCTAACTGTTCTACCTGATCCAGTTTCAGTGCCAGCTCTTCTTTGATTCCACCCCTTCTTTATATTCTATATTATATGATTGTTTTCTTCTTTTAAATGTATGTATCCTCTCTCCCCCAATTAGATTATAAGCTAATAAAGCAGTAATGTTTTATCTTTTTGTTTCCCCAAATTCTACTGATCGGGATAGGGATTGGATCTGAGGGTTCACTGACATAGAGAACTCTCAGGGAGGAAACTCCCTATACCATGGGAGGCTGATAATTTCTCTGCAACAAATAGTTTTAGTGAATTGCTTAGAATACCGGGAAGTTAAGTGACTTGCCCACGGTCATGCAGCCAGTATTTCAGAGTGGGAATTGAATACAGTTCTTATTTAGAAGACAGGTAATAAATATTTATTAATGCTTTCCAATATGCACTTTTTACTCAAACCATGCTTGTTTCCTGAACATGCCTTATTCATTTCCATCTCATCTCTCATTCCTATCTCACCCCTACTCATTCTCTGCTTATTTTTCACCTGACAAGCCCTCCTACTTTCATTCCATCTGTTCAGATCCTACCTATCCTTTAAGGTCCATAAGTTCTGCCTCTTCCAAGAAACCTTCCTTAATCATTATAGCCCCGACTAATCTCTTTCTCTGAATTCCTAGAGCTCTAATCTAATCTGTATTAGTCATTTTTGCACTTAACCACAGAACTGTTTCGTATTGCTCTCTAATTGCTTTATTTCATTCTTATCTCTTTTTATAGATGATAAACTCCTTGAGATCATGAACATGTGTGTCATACTCTTGTTTTTAATCCCTATAACACCTAGCCTACTGCTGGACACATATTAAATATTCTACAAATACTTATTGAAATGAACTGAGGAACAGCTCCCAAGAAAACTAGGAAACCCTCTGTCATTTCTACCTCCAGAGAAACCCAGAATTATCAGGATGGTTTCTGATTAATGCTGGGAAGGAATTAGTGTATGGAACTGGGAGTAAAAGGAATAACAATATAAAGGCTATCCATAGATCTTGCACTCTAGCATGAATACAAAATACCTACAACCTTTCTTTGCTGTTCTCTCCTCACTTTTGCCTCTCAGAGTCCTTTTCTTTTAAGGCTCAACTGAAGTCCTCCATATCACCTCCTCTATGAAACATTCCCAGATCTCCTCAGTAGTTAATGTTTTCTCCTTCTGCAAATTACTTTATCTTTACTTCACTGTGTACATATTTTATCCCCACATCAATTAGAATAGAAGCTCCCCAAAAGCAAAGGCTGTTTAATTTTCATGTTTCATTATGTTTTAGAGAAGCAGCATGGAGGAGTGGTTGGAATGCTGGACTTCGATTCAGTATAACCTGTGTTCAGATCCCATGTCTGACACATAATTAGCTGTGTGAGCACAAGCAATTCACTTAAACCCTCCAAGCCCCAGTTTCTTCAGCTGCGAAATGGGGATAATAATAACACCCACCTTACAGGGTTATTGTAAGGTTCAAATGAGACAATGTATGCAAAGCACCATACAAATTCCAGGTAATTTTGTCATTAATGCCCCTGGCTCTCTAACATAGTGCTTTGCAAACAATGATTAATAAATATTTATTGAATAGAATTAAATTGTGTATTTGGAGGGGAATGCACGTTAGTGATGGATAGAAATGCTATCCTTGCTATATATGTGCTTGTAGCTTGATCCATATGGTATAGTCTTTTTTATTAAACAAAAATAGTAATAATAAAAAGTTAACAATGCTTTAATCACAACACATTTGTCACTGTGACATTTTTCTGTGTGGCAATAATATTTGGCACATGTCTGCCTGTAAAATAGCTCTGTACTCTTTATATTCCTTAAAGTTGCCTAGTACCATGCGATTTTACAGGCAGACATGTAACAAACACCATTTGATTTATATATTGCTTACTCATCCTGTGTCCCTGGACCCAACTCCTACTCTTGTATTATTACCATGAACACTCCTAGGTGCACAATACTTCACAGAATTCAGGGGCATGAAGAAAAAGGATGCTGAAAAAGAATTAAATTCATTTGGCTGGTACTACCTAGAAGACAGCCACCACAACAATAACAACTACATACAATTAAGAAGACCATCTTCAGCTGTGCCGTAAAGGTCAACTAGGAAAAGGAAAGGCAGGAAACCGCAAAGCTGAGGACACACACAAAGGGATTTTGATTCCTCGCTCTTATGATGCAAACCCCAGGACACCAGTCAACATTCTAGAGAGGTGAATAGGAAGCCAAGGCCTCAGGAATTTGAAGAGTAAAACCAACACTTTGCCAGTTAGTTGAGACACAACAGCTCCAGATAGCCTTTGTGGGAAGTCTTCTCAGGTCAGAATGTCAAAGATATTTGGATTCCAGAAAGAAATTCTGAATATTCAGTAATTTTTACCATATGGAATACCAGTTTGTCAGCACTAGGGAAATATGCTATACATATGTAAATATAAAATTAATTAGAAGCTATTACTCTAGTCTAGATTTCTAAAGCCTGAACCAACATTTATTTGAAGAACCAATATAAAATTGATTTTTAGGCTTAGTTATGTTAATGGATATTAGGTATTATATACAATTTCTATTTTGCTGAACATATATAGATGGATTTTCACACCTATTTAATATTGATTCTGCCTCTGACTTAAGCAGAAGGAGTAAGTAACCTTTGTTCACTTGAAATTTGACTCTTGTATGCTCACATATTTATATTCCCCTTTTTATATTAACTACTAGGTTTGGATTGGGGAATTTAGATGATTATTGCTTCTGTACTTCAATGGATTTGTGATTTCTTTGACTTGGGTACTCCCTGTATTTGTGCAGACTTACACGTGTTTCCCAACCTTTGCAAAGTATGTCCATATATTTCAATAACTCCTCTGCAGAAGATACAATCAAGGCATCAGAGGCCTTTCTTTTAACACAACACTGAAGTTATCAATTATCCCCAGCATTCAGTACACTTTGGCCCAATCCCTGTTCCAATCGTGCATTTCTCAGATCTCTTATGTGTCACTTTTTGGAATATATCAACATTGGTAATACGTTGCAATATAATTATGCCCACCATGAATCCCTCCATTGCCCTTTCCTCGACGTACAATTTTGATTTTTCAGAGACTGTGGAGTTCTAAATTGTGGTTTAATAAATGTTTGTTGCATATTGACGTCTATGATTCACAAGAGACTCCCCTATTCACTTCTTCTGTGATTACAGCTTTACTGTAAGAATATTAGTGTTAAATAGATGAGTTTTAAAATATATGTATAATGATTATAATAATATAAATTAAGAGAAAAAAGTAAAACCAAACACTATGTAATTATAATGACTGTACTTGGGTGCATAGAGGATAGCAGGAGTTCTGACTCTGAAATCAGACTTCCTGACTTAAAATTCTACCTCTACTACTTACTACCTGTCTGCCATTGAGCAAGTCACAAACTGGGCCTCAGTTTCCTCATATGTGAAATGAATAGATTGGGCTAGATGGCCTCTGAATTCCTTTTCAGTCCTAGATATGTGATCTTAAGATCCTTCATGGCAGGGAGGAAGTACTATTGACATAGAATATTTCATATGCTGTTAAACATTGTTATGTGTTTGGCTTTGCTGAACTGCTTTCTTTTTTATTTATTGCAAGAGATGATTTGCTAGGTAGTAAAGAAGAGATATATTTGGAAATGAAGGTAATATAAAACCAAAAAATGTCAGTTTTAAAATTTTTTTAAAAAAGGTGAAAATATGGGCTTTTGTGTCAGGTGACAATTTGGTGCCATTGAAGGAATATTCCCCAAATGCAATCCAATTTGGTTTTTTTTCTCACTATTTTATATGGACTTAGCTTATTGTTCATCTGGGCCTTCCACCTGTCCAATAACAACAGTTGGAATTTATAAAGTACTTTAAATTTTTGGAGTATTTTATATGTATTTTCTCAATTGATCCTTATAACTACACTGTGAGGTAGATACTACAGATATCATCACCATTTTATAGATGAAAACATTAGGTTCAGAGAGTGACATAGGCACTCATCTAGGGAATTTTACTTTCATTTTACTAAATGGCTTGTAGCCAGAGAAGGAAGGGGAAGGATAAAGGACTATTGTATGTCCAAATGAAGCAGGAATAGAAAAAAAGCAGAGTAAGGTAGTGTGGCAAGGGTGCTGAGCACCTGGGATCAGATCCTAGCCCTGCTGCTTCCTCCTTGAGTGACCTTGGACAAGATGACTTCACTTCAGTTTTCTCATCAGCAAATGAAGTGATTGAACCAGATGGTCTCTAAGGGGCCCTTCCAGCTCTAAATCTATGATCCTATGACTTTACTTTAGTGGATCGTGGGCTGGCATTGGAAACAGGCAAACATATGTTCAAGGCCTGCCCTTAATACATACTAGTTGTAGGACCATAGGCAATTCATTTACCCTCTCAGTGGCCTCTAGAAACTTTCTGTGACTATATAGCTTTATTGATGGAGGGGTTTCAACACTGAAAGTTCCTTATATCAATGAAATCACAGACCAAACCTCCCTCCCCCCCCAAATGTATTTGCCCATGATCACATAGCTAATAAGTATCAGAAATAGGATTCAGATCTTTACTTTCTGCTGTGTCATGCTGCCTCTCAAGATATGCATACAAAATATATGTCTAAGCTATATATGCCAATGGAATAATTCAAAGGGGTGTCCATATAATTAGATGTCATTATCTAGATGATAGGCATTCTTTATCCATTGTTTTTTCTCATTTGGATTGTTGCACTGAGCACCTTCAAAGTGTCACAAATCAAATTTAGGGGATTCTGTAGTATTGGGGTGCTTAGTCAATCAATAGTTTTCTCCCGGATAATCTCGTCACTTAGAAAGGAGTTTACAAGCGTAATGAACACTTTGATGAACACAAGTCTCTATTTTGTGCCTCATTCAACATTGATAAGGCAGTGGCCGATAGAATAAAGTGATCTTTGTGGTTTCATCTATTAAGGAATCTCCTATGATCTTCACCTATGCATGAATAGCCCTGGCACAGCCTCTTTCACACATGGACCCTTCAGAAAAGATATCCCAGGTTCTAGGTATCTTATGAGGTAACATTCATTGAAAACTATAACTCATGAGTCTCCACCAATTTATCTATTTTTATTAGAGAGGATGAATTAGCTTAAATAAAAGATATATAATAAAAGATAATTTTAAATAAGGTGGCAAAAGAAGATTTCTCCTTTGTGCACATGGATACACAGCTTACTCACACTCAGAGAACGTGAGTGGCCAAGGTCCTTTCATGGAGTGTATATACATAAAAAACATATATGACTAGAGAACATGTGTGAAGATAAATGAACCAGGAATGTTTATAGCCAACACACATACATGGGGGGCATATATATAGGGGACACCTGTGGCCAAAGCAGATGCACAATCAGAGGAACTCATGTCACGCCAACCACGGCAGCACACCTGAGGACTGCTGCTGTGATTAATTTTAAGGGTGTAATCGCATAGTATAATGAACTCTCTATTCAGAAGTAAACATTGTTCAATAAATTAAATCATAACACTCATAGCAATATCCTTTGGCAAAACATATCATTCGATATATACATATATATATACACACACATATATATCTCATAACACTCAGATTGTCATATGACACATGGCATATATCATTGCTTTCAATAGCATTCCCAAAACACTTGTTTATACAATCAGGGGGTCCCAGGCTACTTCCCTAGCACAACACATCATTCCTAAGGGGTAGCAGAAAATACAAACACCATCCACCCCTAGGTCACAGCAAGTTACTATCTCCTCAGTCAATACAGAGTATCCGAGTAAAGTCCCCTTTTATCTTGACTCGAGGCTAACTTCCAAATCCCATGGTTCCTTCTCCATGGGCCCACTGCTCCCAGCTCTTATCTGAATTCACACACAGGCAGCTCTCTACTCTTGCTTCATGTCTCAGCTCACAGGGACTGCTCTGTTCCAAGTTCTTCCTGCTCCTGCCTGATAGCAGGCTCTGGGGGCTCCTGCCCAAAGTGTTTCTGTTTCTGGGAAAGCAAAGCTTAACAGGGCTACAACAATATTTATACGTATTACCAGCACCATCATTAACACAGATCAACACATTAACACAGATCAACAGACAGGGCTTCTGTCTGAGGAATCAACACAGACCAACAGATAGGGCTTCTATCTGAGAAACCAACACAGATCAGCAGACAGGGCTTCTGTCTGAGGAATAAACACAGATCAACAAACAGGGCTTCTGTCTGAGAAATCAATACAGGTCAACAGACACGACTTCTGTCTGAGAAATTACCACAGATCAATAGAGGGAGCACTGACATCACAAACATTCTTTCTGTTAGGCCTCCCCACAAGCAAGTTCCCCCAGCCCGCTCACACTTGCTTCTCTCTCTCAGCTCTGCTTCTCTCTCTACCTATACCTCTCCCTCTAAGCAATATATACCATTTACAATCAAAGACTCTTGATTCAATCAAAGGCAAGACTCAATCAAAGGTACTTGATTGGCTTAGTGCTGAGAAGAACTCCAAAAGAAAAAAACAGCAAAAAATCCCACTTTGCTTGCTATTACAACTCAGAATGACTAACAATGAAGGATTGCTAATGTATAATCACCCAGCAATACTATCACAATTCTCTCCATTGTTCTCTGCAGACTAATTGAGTAGAATTTGGGGGAGATGGTTGGGTAGAGGGCCCCATGTGAGAGGGTCAAAGGTTTTCATTCATTTTTTACTATTTCCAATCAACTATGTGGCCACAGTGTGTTAATTGAGCTCTGTGAATGATGGGGCTGGAGTAGTATAATTAAACAGAGAAGATATTCCAGATACAAATTGAGGCAGATGTATATAATTCATATTTTTAAAATAATTTTAACAATATTTCATGTCATTCCCCTAGAGTAAATTCAGAATATGACTAGCATGGACTAGCATGCTTGCCAAGCAGCTCTGAATAGTGTAACACACCTTAAACCTATATACTAGGAAAGAAGGTAATTAGATCATTTTACTAGAGGCTTGATTATAGGGTTACTTGGTGGTCAACTCAGATATACTCCCTCAGTAGATAATTAATATATTGACATAATGCCTTTCTTTAGGCTTAAGGAAGAGAGTGCACAAGCTAGTTTGTGATACTTATACTAAGCATTACATAGGGTACTCACCAAGTGTACACACAGCTTTCAGGAGTCATATGTGATAGTTTGGAATTTGCTATGTCAAAAGACTTCCAAAAGAAAATACTTGTGATAAAGAGGCATAGGGCTTCTGAAGCTTATTCTTCAGTTCATTGCTTCTAAACCCTAAACCTTTCATTTCTTAAACCTAAACCTTATTTTCCAACATATTCCTCTCTGGTTTCCCTAGGTAGCCTTGTGTTGAAGTCGCCAAGTATCATATTTGTTGACTTTGGGTAGACCATTTTGTCAAGTTCTTTGTAGAATTTCTCTATGTATTTTCACCTTCTTTATTCTCCTCACCTTTGCATTGAAGCTACCAAGTATTAAAGTACATGCCATTTTAATTTGGAAATAATATTGGGCTCCTCATAGAATTTATCTATCTCCTTAACTTCTGCAGCAGATGCTGGATCATAAGCTGTAATTGTCTTCAGTTTTAGACTTTTTGCTTATCCTAAGCACGAGAATTCCAAAGAGAGATGACCAAAACATTCAAATTACTAAATAATTGTACTTATTTCATACACCAGCAAGGTTATGCTTAAGATTCTGTAAGAGGCTTCAGAAATATGTGAACTGAGAATTACCAGAAGTGCAGGCTGGTTTTTGAAGAGGCAAAGTAACTAGAGATTAAATTGCCAACATTGATTGGATTATGGAGGAAGCAAGGGAGTTCCAGAAAAAAAATGTTTCATTGACTATACTAAAGCCTTTGTGTGGATCACAACAAAATGTGACAAGTCTTCAAAGAGATTGGAAGACCAGATCACCTTATTTGTTTCCTGAGGAATCTATATGCAGGCCAAGAAACAACTTTTAGAACTAAACATGGAACAACTGATTGGTTTAAGACTGGAAAAGGAATACAACAAGGCTGGATATTGTCACCTTTTATTTAACTTATGTGCAGGGTACATCATGAGAAATGCCAGGCTAGATGATCAAAAGCCAGAGTTAAGGTTTCTGGAAGAAATATCCACAATCCTAGATATGCAGAGATGATACCACTCTGATGTCAGAAAGTGAAGAAGAATTAAGCCTTTTGATGAGAGTGAAGAGGAGAGTTAAAAGCTGTCTTGAGGCTTAACATTAAAAAAAACCCTAAGATCTTGGCAACTGATTCCATCACTTCCTGGCAAATAGAAGGAGAAGAAATGGAAGCAGTGTCAGATTTTATATTCTTGAGCTCAAAGATCTCTGCAGACAGCAACTGCAGCCATGAAATTAAAAGAAGCTGACTCCTTGGAAGTAAAACTATGGCAAATCTGGAGGGCATACTAAAAAGCAGAGACATCACCTTGCCAGCAAAGGTCTGTATGGTCAAAGCTATGTTTTTTTCCAGTAAATGAGAATTGAACTATGAGAAAAACTGAGTGCAGAATCGACGCTTTCGCATTGTGTTGCTGGAGAAGACTTTTAGAGTTCCTTGGACAGTAAGGAGATCAAATGAGTCAATATTTAAAGAAATTAATTCAGGCTGTTCACTGAAAGGTCAAATACTGAAGTTTAAATTCTTTGTCCACATAATGAGAAGATGGGACTCATTTGAAAAGGCCCTGAAGTAGATTTTCCTTTTCACTACAAAATCTAAACGTTACGTGGAGGAATTTATAGTTCTAATATGGGTTATTATTCTTTATGGAGGAAAATATTTTAATGTTAACTCATTTAGTTTTACATATCAGAAACTTATTTTTTCTAACAAATCACTTATAAGGATTATTGTAACGTTAAGATTGAACCACTATAATATAAATAAATTTGATTTTAATACTGGAAAGGGGAAAACATTTATATCCTCCCTAAGATAGAAAAATTTTGTCTTTTTTAAAAAACACACACACATCTTTACTTTGAAAGATCAGATCAAACACATAAAAATGATTTGGAGGCTAAACAACCTAATCTTAAAGAATGAATGAGTTAAAGAACAAATCATAGAAACAATAAATAATTTTATTAAAGAGAATGACAATAATGAGACAACATACCAACACTTATGGGATATAGCAAAAGCAGTAATCAGAGGACATTTTATTTTTCTAAATGCTTATATCAATAAAATAGAGAAAGAACAGACCGATGAATTGGGTATGCAATTAAAAAAAACTAGAAAAAGAACAAATTAAAAGTCCCCAATTAAACACCAAATTGGAAATCCTTTTGGAGCTCTTTTGCCATTTGAGTTAATCTATTTTTTAAGGTGTTGTTTTCTTCAGTGTATTTTTCAGTATTTTTTTGGGTCTCCTTTAGCAAGTCATTGACTTGTTTTTCATGGTTTTCTCGCATCCTTCTCATTTCTCTTCCCAATTTTTCCTCTACTTCTCTAACTTGCTTTTCCAAATCCTTTTTGAGCTCTTCCATGGCCTGGGACCAGTTCATGTTTTTCTTGGAGGTTTCTGTTGTAGGCTCTTTGACTTTATTAATTTCTTCTGTCTGTATGTTTTGGTCTTCTTTGTCAGCAAAGAAAGAATGCAGAGTCTGAGACTGAATCTCGGTGCGTTTTCGCTGCCTGGCCATAATCCCAGCCAACTAACTTGACCTTTGAGTTTTTCAGTGGGGTATGACTGCTTGTAGACTACAGAGTTCTATGTTCCACGTTTGGGGGGGAGGTGCCAGCTCTGCCGCACCAGCACTGCTCCTTCCCCAAGGACCCCCAACCCGAACTGGGCTCAGATCTTCGGCAGGCTGTGCACCCCTGCTCTGATCCGCCACTTAATTCCTCCCACCAGGTGGGCCTGGAGCCGGAAGCAGCAGCAGCCGTAGCTGCCCCACCTCCGCTGCCCCCGGGGCTGGAAGCCGAACCGCGAACTCCTTCCACTCCCGCAGCTTTCCCACTAACCTTCTCAGCAGTCTTTGGTGTTTGTGGGTTGAGAAGTCTCGTAACTGCCGCAGCTCACTGAATCAGGGCACTAGGGCCCCCTCCGCCCGACTTCTGGTCTGGATGGTCCAAGTCACTCAGGCTGGGCTCTGCTCCACTCCGTTCCCAGCTCCCAGCTCCGTGCGGGATAGACCTCACCCAGAGACCATCCAGGCTGTCCTGGGCTGGAGCCCTGCTTCCCTCTGCTGTTCTGTGGGTTCTGCCGTTCTAGAATTGGTTCAGAGCCATTTTTTATAGGTTTTTGGAGGGGCTCGGCAGGGAGCTCAGGCTAGTCCCTGCTTTCCAGCCGCCATCTTCCAAATTGGAAATCCTAAAAATTAAAGGTGAGATTAATAAAATCGAATGTAAAAACACTGAATTAATAAATACAACTAGGAGCTGGTTTTATGAAAAAAAAACAATAAAATAGATAATCCATTGGTTAATAGGATTTTAAAAAAAGAGAAAAGAAAACTGGTATCACTAGTATCAAAAATGAAAAGGTGAATATACCACTAACGGAGATGAAATCAAAGCAATCATTAGGAGTTATTTTGGCATTTGTATGCAGTAAATTTAATAATTTAAGTGAATGGAAGACTGCTTACAAAAAAATTGCTTAGATTAACAGAAGACAAAATAGAATATCTAAATATACGTATTTTAGAAAAAGAACTGGAACAGGCCATAAATAAGTTTCCTAAGAAAAAAGCATCAGTATTAGATGGAGTTGCAAGTGAATTCTACCAAACATTTAAACATCAACTAATTCCAATATTAAATAAATTATTTGGAAAACCAGGCAAAGGAGTCCTATGAAGCTCCTTTTACAAAACAAATATAGTGCTGATACCTAAAACAGGAAGAACAAAAACAGAGAAAGAAAATTATAGACCAATTTCATTAATGAATATGGATGCAAAAGTCCTAAATAAAATACTAGCTAAGAGACTACAACAATATATCACAAAGATTATATATATTGTGACCAAATGGGATTTATACCATGAACGCAGAGATGATTTAACATAAGGAAAGTTATTTAACATGATTATATCAATAACAAAATAACAAAGAGCATATGATTATATCAATATATGCAGAAAAGGCTTTTGATAAAATACAACAATTTCCATCAAAAACACTTGGAAGCATAGATATAAATGGATAAGAGAATAATTGTGAGATATAAAATGGATAATTTTGTACAAATAAAACCAATGCAGACAAGATTAGAAGGAAAGTAGAAAATTGGGGGGGGGGGAAATTTTCTTAGATAAAGGTCTTATATCTCATATATAGAGAACTTTGTGAAATTTATAAGAATAATATAATTGATAAATGGTCAAAGAATATGAACAGGCAGTTTTTGGAAAAAGAAATCAAAGCTATATGTAGTCATATGAAAAATGCTTTAAATCATTATTGATAATAGAAATGCAAATTAAAACAGCTTTGAGATGTTGTCCCACACCTATTAGATTGGCTAAAATGATAGAAGGGGAAAATGACAACTGTTGGGGGGATGTGGAAAAACTGGGACTCTAATACACTGTTGGTGGAACTATGAACTGATCGAACCATTTTGGAGAACAATCTGGAATTATGTACAAAGAGTTATAACACTGTACCTTTCCTTTGACTCAGCAGTACCATTATTGGGTCTGTTTTCCAAGGTGATCAGGAAAAAGGAAAAGAACCTATATGTTCTAAAATATTTATAGCATCCCTCTTTATGGTGGCAAAGACCTAGAAATTGAGGGGATGCCCATCAATTGGGGAATGGCTGAACAAATTGTGGTATATGATTGTGATGGAATACTACTGTGCTGTAAGAAATAGTGAGCTGGTTGATTTTAGAAAAACATGGAAAGACTTGCATGAAATAATGAAGAGATAAATGAGCAGAACCAAGAGAACATTGTATATAGTAACAGAAATATTATTCAAAGTACAACTGTGAACGACTCAAACTACAAAGGAAGATGCTCTCACCTCCAGAGAACAGACTGATAAATAGAAGTATGCTTTGTATGGTTTTATGTACATACATACATACACATACACACACACACAGGTGCATGTGTATGCGCAAGTGTGTGTGTGAAATGGTGTCCTTCTCTGTGGGCTGGAGAAGGAAGGAGAGAGAGAGTTTGGAATTTAAAATGTAATAAAAAATAAATAATATTAATTTTTTTTAAAAAAAGGAAAAATCAGATCAAAGGATTGTTTTCTACAGTATTATTTTTGTCCTGTTTGTTGCCACTGAGCTATCCTTAATTTGGGTAATTCTCCAATAACTCTATTAATTATAATACTTCCTTCAGCCATTAGCATTATGAACCTCTTACTGCTTCACTGAAGTCACAGTAACACATTTCTAACTTAGTTATGGAGATTTTTTTTCGAATAGCAATTTATTCTTAACATCAAGAATTTTGATTTCTGCTTTAAGAAATTTCTACTGATTGCTGTTTTAAAACATTTTGCTGGTTAATAATAATAGCTAGCATCTATATAGTTCTTTAAGGCTTGCTAAGTGCTTTACAAATATCTTATTTGATCCTCACAACAATCTTGAGAAGTAGGTGTGATTATTATCACCATTTTTCAGATAAGGAAACTGAAACAGAGGGCAAGTGACATGCTTAGGATCACACAACCAGCATATGTCTGAGACTAGATTTGAATTTAGGTATTCGTGACTCCAAGTCCAGTGCTCTATTTGCTTTGTCATCTACCTGCCTCTATTTCAATGGATTTATGATCTCATCAATATGAATATTCCTTTCACTGATGCAGGTCAAAACTTCTCCATGCCTTCTCTTCTTGTACAACTTGTATTGATGCCATTCAGCAAATATTCCACAGGAGGACCACCCAACATGCTGGGTACTTTCTCCTAGATTTTTTTTTGACATCAGCTATCCCAATAACTATCCTAAAGTAAAGCCTGAAGAATTCTAAAACAAAATGTAGAAAATTTAAGTTTTATAATATAGGAACTGCTTGATAATCTTGCTTGCCTTATAGACTCAGAACCTGATATAGTCAAGAAAAAAGTCAGATCACTATTCTGCGTGGCAGGCAGAGGCAGAGAGATAAAGATGGGATGGCACAGGAAATTATAAAGCAAGGCAATATAAATACAATGTCAGAAAATGGCAGATGTAAATTTAACAAATATTTAATGAGAAACTGTTAGTACGCATCAACAATGTAGACAGATAGTTTGAAAATCTTGCAAACAATCCAGGAGTAGGCACATGATTGAACTGCAAAAAAAAAAATCAGGTGTATACTTCAGAGCAGATCTGGTTCTTCTGGTTCTTTTAATGACTATTTATTTATTCATTTATTCATTCAACAACCATTTATTGAGAGCCTCCTGTGCTACATGCTGGGGGAGATAGAAATTTTACTACCTAACACATAGACTGTGCTGTCATACGGCTGACTATGATAGAATTGGCTGACACAGCTATAATGAATTGCTATTTTTTTTTTACTCTACGAGGTAAGATTATAAGATAATGAGACTGGTTCATTAAACCACACATGAAAAATAGTTTCATTATTTTATAGTCATATCTTTTTAACACTAGCTACTATCTGAAGAATGGAACCACTGCTGAACTGCATCTCCTGTGTATTATCTCACCCTTTAGATTTGGCTCAATTCAAGAGACTTTGGTTTTCCCTAAGAGGGGTCCTTTCTCCAAAGGATTGCCCTCAGTTATCTTGTTCACTACTTTCAAGAACCAAAATGGGTCTCCAACAAATGATGCATGACTTTTCTAAATATTGAGGTTATACTAAGCTCTTTGAAGACAGGAACTATTTCTCATTCATCTTTGTATCTCTCATAGTACCTTCAAACATGCTTAACTAGTTGGAAGAAAGAGAAGAATGCAGAAAAGAAAAAAGAAAGAAGGAAAGAAGGATGTATAGATGAGAGGGTAGAAGGAAGGTGAGGAGAAAGGGTAGGAAGGCACAGAAGGGAAAGAAGGGAGGGAAGGAGCAAATAAGTTCTGGAATGATTATGGAATGACAAAGTCCAAGAGAGTTACCTCCTCAATATCCTGCTTGCTTGAAAATATCAATGGAAATGTCCCCAAAGAAGCAAAATTGCTACAAGTTCTCACCCCCAAAAATTAAATCAACAAAAACAATAAGAAACTTGAAGAGCTCAGATATAATGAAAGGGATAGTATAGATAGAATAAAAGAAGTACCAACAAAGATAATAGAAGAAAGTTATATTGAAACAGTTGCATTAGAAAAAAACCCCAAAATTTAAAGATATAATAAAATGGATAATAGCCATACTCAAGGAATTAAAGGAAGAAATCAAATCAAATCACAGGAAGATATATTAGAGGAACTGGATATAGCTAAATTGTCATGGGAAGATACAATTAAGGAACTCATCAGTTAGCAAAACAGCATAGAAAATATTGTGGAAGCATGTGGCACTAAGGTCTCTTGTCTTATAAAATATTAAGAATATTATGACAGTGTTCTATAAGCCTTTTCTCTGACTTGAATGAAAAACTGAAACAATCTTCCTTGAAGAGAAAATAATCAATTACAGAGAGGGATCTCAATTCCTTGAAATTAAGAGATTTAATCTTGTTTATGATGACCAAACCGAGATTGTAAATATTTTTGTTTAATTCAGTTAAGAAAAGTATCTATTTGTTTACTGCCGATCAGATTAAAAGGGGGATAGTTAAAGAGGGAACAATGAGGGGTTGAGAAGGTATTCTTCCAAGGTATGCCAACATTACTATTACTCCTTTTAAGAAAGCCAAAAACTCCAAATGTAAACTCTGTACCTTTGTTTTACCTTGTTGCAAAATTTTGTCTTATATTTTAAGATTACCCTAAAATATAAGTAGAAATTGATTGGGAGAAAGAATTACAATTAGCAAGGGATATTTTGTCCATTTGGTTGTCTCCCCAAGTAGGAATGTTTGCATATTGATAAGTTGTCTCTGACACGCTAAAATGCAGAGTACATTTTTTATTCCACAATATAAAACATCATAGGAGTAGCTAAAAGCAGAATTACTGTATGGGAGAACAGAATGGTGGGGGCATAATTAAAGCAATCAATTAATAAGCAATTATTAAGCAATGACTATTTGCTAGGAACTGAGGTAGGTGCTACAAAGATGAAAAAGAAAAAGTGCCTGTTCACAAGGAGTTTGCGTTCTTACACACACACACACACACACACACACACATATACACACACATACATATATACATATATATGGAAGCATGTGTATATATACATATATGTAAGTACATATATAAATGTTTACAGAATGTACATATATAAGTGTTTACAGAATAAATAACAAGATAACTTAGAGAGGGAGAGTATTGGTGGGGAGGCAGGAAAAACTTCATGCATAAGGTAGTACTTGAGGGGGCGGAGCCAAGATGGCGGCTGGTAAGCAGGGACTAGAGTGAGCTCCGTTACCGAGTCCCTCCAAAAACCTATAAAAAATGGCTCTGAACCAATTCTAGAATGCAGAACCCACAGAACAGCAGAGGGAAGCAGGGCTCCAGCCCAGGACAGCCTGGATGGTCTCTGGGTGAGGTCTATTCCACACGGAGCTGGGAGCTGGGAGCTAGGAGCTGGGAACGGAGTGGAGCAGAACCCAGCCTGAGCTGCGTGGATCATCCAGACCAGAAGCCGGGCGGAGGGGGCCCTAGCGCCCTGAATATGTGAGCTGCGGCAGTTACCAGACCCCTCGACCCACAAACACCAAAGACTGTGGAGAAGGTTAGTGGGAAAAGCTGCGGGAGTGGAAGGAGTTCGCAGTTCGGCTTCCAGCCCCGGGGGCAGCGGAGGTGGGGCAGCTACGGCTGTTGTTACTTCTGGCTCCAGGCCCACCTGGTGGGAGGAATTAAGTGGCGGATCAGAGCAGGGGTGCACAGCCTGCCGAAGATCTAAGCCTAGTTCGGGTTGGGGGTTCTTGGGGAAGGAGCAGTGCGGGTCTGACAGAGCTGGCACCTCCCCACCAAACGTGGAACATAGAACTCGTTAGTCTACAAGCAGTCATACCCCACTGAAAAACTCAAGGGTCAAGTTAGTTGGTTGGGAACATGGCCAGGCAGCGAAAACGCGCCCAGATTCAGCCTCAGACTTTGGATTCTTTCTTTGGTGACAAAGAAGACCAAAACATACAGCCTAAAGAAGACAACAAAGTCATAGAGCCTACAACAAAAGCCTCCACGAAAAACATGAACTGGCCCCAGGCCATAGAAGAACTCAAAAAGGATTTGGAAAAGCAAGTTAGAGAAGTAGAGGAAAAATTGGGAAGAGAAATGAGAAGGATGCGAGAAAACCATGAAAAACAAGTCAATGACTTGCTAAAGGAGACCCAAAAAAATACTGAAAAATACACTGAAGAAAACAACACCTTAAAAAACAGACTAACTCAAATGGCAAAAGAGCTCCAAAAAGCCAATGAGGAGAAGAATGCCTTGAAAGGCAGAATTAGCCAAATGGAAAAGGAGGTCCAAAAGACCACTGAAGAAAATACTACCTTAAAAATTAGATTGGAGCAAGTGGAAGCTAGTGACTTTATGAGGAATCAGGATATTACAAAACAGAACCAAAGGAATGAAAAAATGGAAGACAATGTGAAATATCTCCTTGGAAAAACCACTGACCTGGAAAATAGATCCAGGAGAGAGAATTTAAAAATTATTGGACTATCTGAAAGCCATGATCAAAAAAAGAGCCTAGATACCATCTTTCAAGAAATTATCAAGGAGAACTGCCCTGATATTCTAGAGACACAGGGCAAAATAGAAATTGAAAGAATCCATCGATCGCCTCCTCAAATAGATCCCAAAAAGAAATCTCCTAGGAATATTGTTGCCAAATTCCAGAGCTCCCAGATCAAGGAGAAAATACTGCAAGCAGCCAGAAAGAAACAATTTGAGTATTGTGGAAACCCAATCAGAATAACCCAAGACCTGGCAGCTGCTTACATTAAGAGATCGAAGGGCTTGGAATGCGATATTCCGAAGGTCAATGGAACTAGGATTAAAACCTAGAATCACCTACCCAGCAAAACTGAGTATCATGTTCCAAGGCAAAATATGGAGTTTCAATAAAATAGAGGACTTTCAAGCTTTCTCAATGAAAAGACCAGAACTGAACAGAAAATTTGACTTTCAAACACAAGAATCAAGAGAAGCATGAAAAGGTAATCAAGAAACGGAAATTGCAAGGGACTTACTAAAGTTGAACTGTTTTGTTTACATTCCTACATGGAAAGATGATGTGTATGCTTCATGAGACCTCAGTATTAGGGTAGTTGAAGGGAATATGCATATATATATGTATATGTTTATGTATATATATAAGAGAATGTGTATGTATGTATATATCTATGTGTATATGTATGTATGTGTATGTATGTGTATATATATATGTCTGTTTATATATGTGTGTGTATATATACATACATACATACATATATATATGTGTGTATATATATATATATATATATATATGTAAAAGAGAGAGAGCAGACACAGGGTGAGTTGAAGATGAAGGGAAGATATCTAAAAGAAATAAAATGAAATTAAGGGATGAGAGAGCAACATACTGAGAGAGGGAGATAGGGAGAGATAGAATGGGGTGGATTATCTCGCATAAAGGTGGCAAGAGGAAGCAGTTCTGTGGGAGGAGGGGAGAGGGCAGGTGAGGGGGGAATGAGTGAACCTTGCTCTCATCAGATTTGGCCTGAGGGGGAATACCATACATACTCAGTTGGGTATCTTACCCCACAGGAAAGAAGAGGGAGGAAGATAAAAAAAAATAAAAGGGGGGGGATGATGGAGGAGAGGGCAAATGGGGGTGGAGGTAATCAAAACAAACACTTTGGAAAGGGGACAGGGTCAAGGGAGAAAATTCAATAAAGCGGGATGGGTTGAAAAGGAGCAAAATGTAGTTAGCCTTTCACAACATGAGTATTGTGGAAGGGTTATACATAATGATACATGTGTGGCCTAGGTTGAATTGCTCTACTTCTTAGGGAGGGTGGGTAGGAAGGGAAGAGGGGAGAGAATTTGGAACTCAAAGTTTTAAAATCAGATGTTCAAAAACAAAAAAGTTTTTGCATGCAACTAAAAAATAAGATACACAGGCAATGGGGCATAGAAATTTATCTTGCCCTACAAGAAAGGAAGGGAAAAGGGGATGAGAGGGAGGGGGGTGATAGAGGGGAGGGCTGACTGGGGAACAGGGCAACCAGAATATAAGCCATCTTGGAGTGGGGGGGAGGGTAGAAATGGGGAGAAAATTTGTAATTCAAACTGTTGTGAAAATCAATGCTGAAAACCAAATATGTTAAATAAATAAATTTAAATTAAAAAAAAATAAGGTAGTACTTGAGCCAAGTATTGAAAGAAGTCAGAGATTCTGTAAGGTAGAGGTAAAGACAAAAACAAAACAGAACAACCTCTGAACCCAACAACTGAGAGCTCTGTAATAAAGAAAAATTAGCAGCACTGAAACTAAAAAACAGATGTAAAGTAGAGCTGTCCATTGTCACTATTATTTTTTGATATAGCTTTAGATAATCTACTATAGCCACATGGCAACAAAAATAAAGAATAATCATTGGCAAAGAAGCTAAAATATATCTAATTCTAGGTAATTTGATTATGTATTTTAGAAATCCAAAGAACTTAAAAAATAATTCTTAGAGATAATAAATGACTTTGGAAGGATGTAAGATTAAACTACAAAATTATCTGCAATGGAGTTGCAGCGTATGTGCACTAGACTTAAGGGAATTCAACTATATCCAGTGGGAGCAAGGGAATGAGGGTGGGTATCAGTAGGTAAGATTCATAATATGGATGGTGACCATGAATATGCTCGTATACTTCAGAATTGCAAAATATAAGAGACTCTCCATAGAGAAGGCAGAAGTAAAACATTTATTCAGACACCAGAGGATCAAATCAAAAAACCAATAATTCCAATTCGACATAGCAACAATTGTATCCCCAAACCAGTAAGTCCACTTCCATGTAACAGCAAGGAAATTAAAACACAATATCACAGCAAGGAGCCAAGTCATCCTGTAACCTTCCCCTCTGCTAGGGCCTTCCCATAAACACTCACTCAAAAATCCTAACTGTCTGCTTGCCTATGTCCTCTCCTCCCAAAGTTCTAAGAGCTTGCAGTTCTGAGAGCCCTTGCAGTTCTCTGAGCCCTTCCAGTTCTCTCTGTCTCTCCATCTCTTCTTCCTTGGGCTGAATTCTGAGCTTAATGGCTACCCTCAGGGTATAAATAGACCTAGACCTGTCTTAGAGGTCTAGGGCTTCACATCTAATCAGCAAAAGGGTGTGGGCCTGAGGCTTAGCACCTATTTAGCAAAAAGGACTTAGCATCTACTTAGAAAAAGGGTGTGGACCTTCCTACAAACAAGGCTTCCCTAATCAAGTTTCTCTTAATTAGCTCTATCTGAGGCCTATTAAGGGGATGAATGGGTGGGGAAGATCTTTTAATTAGGATTAGCACCATTGGGTGAAGGGAAGAGAGACTTTAAGATAGAAGGAACAGAGGAAATATTTAAATAGCGTGGGTACTTATGCCTGCCATTACACTCAATGAACCTTAATCCCTGATCGAGGTGAGATGGTGTTGCAACACTTTGGCTAGCAGCTGCTGTGGGGGTGGAAAACCAACAACAACCAGCTCACAGAATGCTGCAAGCCCAGGTTCTTTTGGTCTGCTTTACTAAGGAAAGCAACATTATGGGGTTAACAATCTCAATTTAATCTAGCATACAAATATCATTCATTTAGTTCAGGGGAAAAAGCCAACACCCTGAACTTTGAAGCAAATACAAACAAATTACAAAAATACATTTGTAAACAGATCAAATACAATTCATAGTTACCAACATCTGGGTTCAGCCAGGAGCTCAACAACAGCTGGCCCAGAGTCACACTTCACTACTGCTATAGCTCAGAGCTCCAAAAAAAGAAAGCCAACCCCTGGTTTTATAACTTGTTCAGCGTCAAAGGTGAGTCATACATGCAACTCACCCACATGACATAAAATTGTCACAAAAATTTGACTTAAACCCATGTGGTCTAAAAGCCTCTGATATCACAAATGTGTCACTCAAACCCATGTAAACTAGGCTTTTCCTTGAGGCAAGGAGGTCATCGAAGACTCCTAATTTAATCAAGGAAACAAAGGGCAGTTTATAGCTTCCCAGAATGCCTAGACCCGTTTACCACTCTACTAACAGTCTATTAATGAAGATGTTTTCCCATAGCCCCTCCAACATTTGTCATTTTCCTTTTTTTTTTTGTTAGATGGTCATTAGATAGAACTTCAGAGTTTCTTTAATTTGTATTTCTCTAATTTTTAGCGTGGGAGGATTTTTTTAATATGGCAGTTGACACCTTAGATTTCTTCCTTTGACATATTCTTTGACCATTTCTCAATTGAGGGCTAGTTTTTGTCTTTATAAATTTGAATCAGTTCTTGATATATCTTAGAAATAAGAAACCGTCAGCAAAGACCATTGTTCCCGGTTAATTGTTTCCTTTCTAATCTTAGCTACATTGGCTTTGTTTTTACAAAAACTTTTTAATCATAATGTGATCAAAATCATTCATTTTCTCTTCTGTAATCCTCTTTAGATTTTGCTTATGAACTCTTCCTGCATACATAGGTCTAAAAGGTTTTTTTTTCTTCATGGCTTGTCAAAATTGTTAATGAAGTCATCCTCTGTCTAAGTAAACGTATCCATTTGGAACTTGTCTTCTTGTAGACCTAGATTCTGTCAGACTCCATACCAGTTTCCCCAGCAATGTCATGAGTTCTTACCTCAATAGTTGGTCATTATGCCCATTTGCTTCTGAATATTATATGCCTAATCTATTCCACGGTTTGACCTTGCTATTTCTTAAGCAGTACCAAATCATGATTACTTCTTCATGGTATAGTTTGAAATCTGGTACTGCTAGGCTCCCTTCATTCTCCCTCTTTTTTTCATTATTTCCTCTGAGGTTTTTACCCTTTTCTTCCTCCAGATGAATTTTGTTATTCTTTTTTCCAGTTCTGTAAAGTAATTCTTTGGTAGATTGATTAGCACGGCACTGAATAAGTAAATTAATTTAGGTTGTATTGCCATTTATATGACATCTATTTGGTCTATGCATGAGCAATTACTATTTATTACCTTAAAAAGTATTTTATAATTGTATTCATATAGTTCCTGTGTATATCTTGGTAGAGACTCAAGTATTTTGTGTGTTCTAAAGATATTTTGAATTAACTTTCTCTTATTATCTCTTCATACTGGGTTTTGTTGATAATATGCAGAAATATTTATGATTTGTGTGGATATATTTATATCATGCTACTTTGTTGAAGTTACTGTTTCAATTAAATTTTTAGTTGATTCTCTCAGGTTCTCTAAATAAACTGCAACATCTTTTGCAAAAAGTGATACTTTTTTCCCTCTTTGTCCATATTTATTTCCATTGTTTCTTTTTCTTGTCTTGTTGCTATAGCTAACATTTCTAACAATGTATCAGATAGTAGCGGTGATAACTCAGTCTTGGATATATTCAGAACCTTTCCTACTCTTTCTGCCTCCTTTCGCCTCTGATTGGAGGGTTGGGGGTGGAGCGTTAAACTACCTAAAGCTTTCCTTTAGAGAGGGCAGAACCTGGACTTTGCAGATCATTCCACCTTCCATCTGCAGCTCTGCTTTGTCTCAATGCACTGGGTGCCCCCTTGGTGTCCTGTCCTTCCTACCCTTCTACCCCTCACTCTCTTTCCAACTCTGTGTGTGTGTGTGTGTGTGTGTGTGTGTGTGTGAGAGAGAGAGAGAGAGAGAGAGAGAGAGAGAGAGAGAGAGATCTTCCATTAGACTACACACTACCTGAGGGCAGGGACTGTTTTTCTTTTACATTTGTGGATAAAGAACTGACCAAATCCTATTTCTGACATATTTATTCATTGAATTGAACTGAATAATTAGCACTCTTGCTTTATTCTTGATCTTTTTGGGAAAGCCTTTAGTTTATTTGCATTACATATAATGTTGGCTCTTAGATCTACATTTAAGAAAGATCCATTTATTCCTATGTAAAAACGACAATATCAACAGCAACCTAGGAATGATTGTTCTAGGTGACTTTCTAAGATTATAGAGAAGAGTGGAGAAGAGAAGGTACTGACTTGCATTGGTAGAGGGAGTTTCCTTACCTGGGAAAAACATACCAATAAAATCACAGGTCCAATCCATATCCCTATCCTTTATATCAGTGTTGTAGGCCACATATTGACTTAGAAGACCAAAAATTAAGGGTATTTATGTTGTATTGTATTTTTATCTGTTTTATTAACCGTTTCCCAAATATATTTAAACTGACTTCAGCATACTCAGGAGTTCTGTGGACCACAAATTTGAAACCTCTGCTTTATATAATCTTATTTGATCCTCACAAAAACCTTGTGAGGTGGGTATTTTATCCTCATTTGACATGTGAGGAAAATAAGGTTCAACGAGTTTAAGTGATTTGGCTACAGTGGCATAGCTAGTGTCAAAAGAAGAATTTGAACCTAGGCTTCTCCTGGGTCCAAATCCAACACTTAGTCCAAAATATAGTAATCCCTATATGCAAAGGACTCCCAGCCCTAATCTCTTTCTTGATTTCCAGTTCCTCCCCTGTAACTGCTTCTTAGACATCTCTCCTAGATACTGCACCAGCATCCGAAACTCAATACCTCAAAACTGAACTCATTAAGCCTACCCTTCCTTCAAATTTCCTGTTTTTGATGGTGGAACCCAGCACTGTTCCAATTACCTAGGCTCAAAATTTCAGTCATCTTTGACTCTTCCCCCTCCCTCCTACTCTCCATACCTAATCAGGCCACCTCTAAAACATCTCTTACGTCTTCATCTCCTCTTTATTCACACTATCGTTGTCCTAGTTCAGGCCCTCATTTCTTATATGTACTATCATAACAGGCTTCTAATTGGTCCTCCTGCTTCCAGTAACTCCCCTCTCCAATTCATCTTCTAAATTGTTTAAGAGGTAATGTTCCTAATGTGTATGTCTGACCATGCCATTCCCTACCTCAGAAACTTCAGTGGCTCCATGATATCTATCAATTAAAACACAAACTCCTTAGCCTTGCATTTAAGTCTGGCTTTACTCTAGCTTTCCAGTCTCATTTAATACTATTTCCTTTTACTCATCCTATATCATGTCTGAACTAGACTACAATCTTTTCGTTTAATTAAATTTGCTGTCATTCTTTATCTCTGCTTTCCAAATCTTCTCTACTTTCAAGATTTAGCTCAGGTTCACCCCTTTCATGATGTTTTCTTGAACCCCTACCTACTATGCTAGTATTCTGTCCACGAAAATTTTCAAGAGCCCCTTGTCTAGATCCCTTCTTTGCCCCATCACCTTCTATCTTAAATTAGACTTTATGTGTGTATAGATTGTATTTCCCTCTGTAGGATGTAAACTCATTGAGGGCCCAGAATCTGTAATGTTTTTCATCTTTATAATCTCATCATCTAGAATATCTGCTTACAGATGCTTATTGGCACTTAAGGAATTTATACAATTGAAATGAACTCTTTAATAATGAAAGAAATGCAAATTAAAACAATGTCGAGGCACCATCTTATCCCCATCAAAAAGGACAGAGACCCCTCAACACTTTAAAACCTTGGAAAATAACAAATACTATCTATTAATCTATGGATGGGTTGTGAGTTATGTCACAATTCCCACAATTGTGGGCATATTCACAACAATGATCTTTGCTAGGTAGGTACACAGATGATAGACATGAAGATTACCATAGAACTTGGACTTGTAGTCCTTCTGTTTTGGAAGGTCATTCCAGAGTTTACGCTCTATTGGCAGAGCCTTAAAAAATTCACAACTTAATGAGGCATTGAAGTAAAGCTGTGACAAAGAAGGGATCAGAGATATTAAACAAGGGTCAGTTCATTCCGAGAGATAGGAAAGTACTATTCAAAAAGTATGAGTAATGACTTTATGTACACCCTTTTACAAAGTTAGTGTTGGCCAGATAAATTATTTTTGATTTGTATACATTTTTTATTTACTTCTCTGTGTACAAGTTGTATTTCTCTCAATAGAATACTTTAGAACAGGGCTGTCCAACCTCAGGTTATCTTAAGGCCACATTAAAATATTCGAGGGCTGCACCCAGAATAAAAAATGTGGTACGCTAATAGAAAGTGGAGGAACACGTGTCATCAACATAATAGATGAAGGCAAAAAGCGCGAAAGCAAACACAAAACAACAAAGCCACAACACAACAGTATAAAGGTAGGTGCATACTGACTAGTCCGCTTCGTACAGACAGAATGCATCCCATAGATCGACTGAAAATTCTGTGTGGTTCCATCCATTATACTGCTTAAAAACATCAAAGAAAATTAACATCAATGAGATTATTTATTAGTGATGGAATTAAAAAATCTAATATGCATTCCATGCAAATTATTTTTTTTTTTGCTTATGAAAATTAAAACCCACAGGCAGGCTGCATAAAATTGCACAGCAGTCTGCATAAAATTGCACTGCAGGCCTCATGCCCATTTGCCCCTGTATTTTGGACAGCCCTACTTTAGAATACTTAGAGTATTTTGTGAGCAGGACTATTTAGTTTTTGACTTTGTATCCATAGGATAAAGGTTCTCGGAGGTCCATGAACTTAGATGGGGAAAAGTTGCAAATTTTTGTTCACTAACCTCTAACTGAAATTTAGCATTTCCCTCAATTATTTAAAAAATATTGTTCTGAGAAGGTGTCTGTAGGCTTTACCAGACTGCCAATGGGGTCGATGATACAAAAAAAGTTTAAAACTCTAGAACCTAGCAGAGTTCTTAATATATGCTTGTTGAATTGAATTGTCACAAAAGCATAGAATTTTAGAGTTGTAGGGGACCTCACTGTCCATGTGGTACAACCAATGCTTAAAAAGAATACCTCTGCAACATAGTAGTCATCCATATTTACTTGAATAACTCCAGTATGAGGGAGCCTGCTACTTCAGAAGTAGTCCATATGATTTTTGGACAGCTCCAATTCTTTTTCCTTACCTCAAACCTGTGTTTATTGTTTACTCTTTTTTTAAGCACTTGACTTAGAAGACAATAGTCTTCTTCAAGAAACATTTAACAAATGCTTGCTATGTACCAGGTACTGTGCTAGGAGCTGGGAATGCAAACAAAAAAGGCAAAAAATATGGGTCCTGCCCTTAAGGAGCACACATTCTAGCAGAGGAGACAACATACAAATAACTATGTGACACAAGATATTTATAGTATAAATGGAAGGTACTTACTTTTTTTTTTTTTAGATTTTTTTATTTTTAGTTTACAACACTCTGCATAATGGGTGGAAGGTACTTTCAAGGGAAAATAATGGAAAAAGGGAGAGGGGAAAACCAGGAAAAGCCTACTGCAGAAGGTAGGATTAAAGTCATTTTGAAAGAAACCAGGAGCTCTTTCTTTTCCCGGGCGGCATTGGCAATGGCGGACGGGCAGGTCCTAGTGATAGATGGGCAGGGCCATCTTCTTGGCTGCGTGGCAGCCATCGTGGCCAAGCAAGTCCTTCTGGGGCAGAAAGTGGTCTGGTTCCCTGCGAAGGCATCAACATCTCGGGAAACTTCTACAGGAACAAGCTGAAATACCTGACCTTCCTCCGAAAGAGAATGAATACAAGCCCTTCGAGAGGCCCTATCACTTCAGAGCCCCCAGCTGGAGGACTGTGGAGGACTGTGAGAGGGATGCTTCCCTACAAGACCAAGGGAGGTCAGGCTGCTTTGGAACACCTTAAGGTGTTTGATGGCATTCCCCCACCATATGACAAGCGAAAACACATGGTTGTCCCAGCTGCTCTCAAAGGCGTCAGACTGAAGCCAACTAGAAAGTTTGCTTATCTGGGGCACCTGGCCCATGAGGTTAGCTGGAAGTATCAGGCAGTGACTGCTACATTGGAAGAGAAGAGGAAGGAGAAAGCCAAGATCCATTATAGAAAGAAAAAGAAGCTTACCAAACTACGAAAGCAAGCTGAGAAGAACGTGGAAGGCAAAATCCACAAATACACAAAGGTGCTGAAGAAGCACGGGCTGCTGGTGTGAGTCTAATAAAGTCTATCCTCTATGGCAAAAAAGAAAGAAAGAAAGAAAGAAAGATGAAGATCCTACAAGCAATGGAGACAGCCTATGAAAAGACATGGAGATCCCCACTAGCATGGTTTTGCTGCCTATTTCTTCCTCTAAATCCCTTAACTTCTCCTCTAAGAATCTGCATGCTATACCACTTGATGCATATATGTTAAATAATGATATCGCTTCATTGTTTATAGTGCCTTTTAGCAGGATATGGTGTCCTTCCTTGTCTCTTTTAAATTAGATCTATCTTTTCTTTTGCTTTGTCTGAGATTAGGATTGCTACTCCTGCTTTTTTTTACTTTAACTGAAGCACAATATATTCTACTCTAGCCTTTTACTTTTATCCTGTGTGTATCCCCCTGTTTCAAATGTGTTTCTTGTAAACAATATATTGTAGGATTATGGTTTTTAATCCATTCTGCTATCCATCTCTGTTTTATGGGAGAGCTCATCCCATTCACATTCACAGTTATGATTACAAGCTGTGTCTTTTTCTTCATCCTATTTTCCCCCTGTTTATGCTTTTATTTCTGCCTTCTCCCTTCCACTCCTCAAAACAGTTTTGCTTTTGACCAGCTCCTTCCCCAATTTACCCTCCCTCCTGATTCTCCTGCCTTATCTTATTTCCCCTTGCTACTTCTTCCCACCCATATGACCACACCCCTTTTCTTTCCCCTTTCCCCTGCTACTGACTGTAGGACAAGTTTGATTTCTATACTTATATGTTATTCTCTTCTTGAACCAAATCCGATGAGAGTAAAGCTCATATACTACTTTTCTCCCTCGCTTCTTTCCCTCTACTATAATATGTTTTTGTGCCTCTTCATTTGATGTAATTTACCCTTTTCTACTACCTCCTTACCTCTTCTCCCAGAACCCTCCCTTTACATCTCTTAATTATATTTTTTATCATTATATCAGTTATTTTATATTGATGCCCACAGTTTGTGTGTATCCCTTTCAACTGTCATATTAACTGTACTGTTCTCAAGATTGATATATATGTATATATATATATGTGTGTGTGTGTGTATATATATCGATATAAACAATATAATCCTATGTAAGGATATCAACAATTTGCCCTTATTGATTAATAAGGTTTGTGGGGATTTTCCCCCCTATTTACCTTTTTATGTCTCTCTTGAGTTTTGTATTTGAAGATCAAATTTTCCATTGAGTTCTGGCCTTTTCATCAGGAAGGTCTGGAATTCCCTTATTTCATTGAACGTCCATCTCCTTGCATGAAACATTATGCTCAATTTTGCTGGGTAGTTGATCCTTGGTTGTAGTCCAAGCTCCTTTGCCTTTTGGAATATCATATTCCAATTTCTTCTGTCATTTAATGTAGAATCTGAAAGATCCTGTGTGATCCTGACTGTAGTTACATGGTATTTGAATTGTTTCTTTTTGACTGCTTGCAGTATTTTCTCCTTGACTTGATAATTCTGAAATTTGGCTATAATATTTCTTGGAGTTTTCAATTTGGGATCTCTTTCAGGGGGTGATCGGTGGATTCTTTCGATGACTATTTTCCCTCTGGTTCTAGGACCTCAGAGAAGTTTTCCTTGATAATTTCTTGGAAGATATTGTCCACATTCTTTTTTTCATCGTGGCTTTCTGGTAGACCAGTACTTCTTAAATCGTCTCTCCTGGATCTATTTTCCAGGTCAATTGTTTTTCTAATAAGAAATTTCACATTTTCTTCTATTTTTTCATTCTTTACATTTTGTTTGACTACTTCTTGATGCCTCATAGAGTCATTAGCTTCCACTTGCTCAATTCTAACTTTTAATGAATTGCTGTCTTCATTTTGCTTTTGAGTCTCCTTTTCTGGTTGGTTGATTTTACCTTTCAAGGTGTCATTTTCTCTATTTAGATTCTGAATCTCCTTAGCCATTTCGCCAATTTTACTTTTTAAAGATTTGATCTCATTGGTGGTTTTTTCCCCCATTTTTTCTTTTACCTCCCTAATTTGGTTTTTAAAGTCCTCCTTTAGCTCTTCCAGAAATGCTTGTCGGGCTTGAGACCAGTTCACATTCCCTTTTGAGGTATCAGATATGGGTATAGTGTCAATGCTGTCCTCTCCTGAATTGGTATTTTGATCTTCCCTGTCTCCATAAAAAGAATCAATGGTCCCCAGTTTTTTCATGTGCTTCTTCATGTTGGTTAGCTTTTTCTTGGCTTTAAAGTGGATTTCTGCTTTTGGGGTTCAGGGAGCTCTGTCCCAGGTTTCTTGTTCTGGGAATTGTGAGCCTAGTTACTGGCTTTGTGTGCTATGGCCTCCAGTTTCCTGAGGTGTGGGGGAGGGGTCATCTGGCTGCCAGAAGTCTCCTCTTCCCCTGGGGCTGCTCTCCAGCACAGGTGGTCTCAGCCATGGTCTGTGCTGGTGTCTGCCACTTCCCCTGGATGTGCAAAGGCACTTCAGGGTTCCTGATGTTGACCCTTGCTGGCTCCACCCTTCTGGGACTCAGGAACTCCTGCTCTTTGGCTATTGAAGTCCCATTTCCAGGGTTTTTCCCCGAGGTATTCTCTGGGTCAGGGAGGGAGGGATGAGAGCTGTTTAGCTAGCCATTGTATCTCCTGGAAGTTCAAGAAGGTGAGTTTCAAACCTTTGGGCTGTAAACCTCAGGAGTAGATGTCTTGCAGCCACAGGCACTGTGCTGCTGCCTCCCATCACTTTGACAGACTCCTGTCCTGTGCTGGGAGGCCTGGGGATCTCTACTGGTTTCGTGAGCTCAGCTTTCTCCCAGCCTGGATCGTTGGCTTTTTCTGCAACTGTTTCAGCTTTAGTTGGTCTGGTGCAGTGGGCGCTCTCCCAGCCTACAGATCCATCCTATCAACCTTGTGGACTCTCCTGGCTTGGAAATTTGCCCCACTCAGTCTACTAGTGGCTTCTAACTGTCTCAAATCCTCTCAGATTCACTTTTTTAGAGGTATCTGACAGAACTTGTGAGAGAGCTTGGGTAAGATGCTGTTTTCACATGGCCATCTTCAGAAAGCCCATCTTTTCAATACCAACATTATTCCAGTGGTCCTATATGGCAGTGCAAACACTGCCTCCAAAGAACCAAAAATGAGTATTACCCATAAGGAATGGAGACATATGGTGGGTCTGAGCAACATAACCAACAAGGAACTCCAGAAAACAGGAGTAAAGGATATCATCAAAAAATTGTATGATATATAGAAAATATGGGCTGATCATAGAGAAAAATCAAATGATGACAAGACCCAGAGTGCTCTACTGGTTCCCTGAGCAACATCAGAAAAAAATCAAGGAAATCCTCCAGCATATTAGGCCGAATTCTTATGTCACACCTTTGGGATGTTAGGGACAAGAGTCACACAGAATGAATAGGCATGGATGGATTGAGATTTATATCATTAGAGGGAGCTCCCAAATTGATGAGATCGTGCATCTATTTGACTATTTGAAGTATAAAATTAGAGGTAGTGGTATAAAGTTAGAGGCATTATAGTACAGTAGAAGGAGTCTTGGGTTTAGACTCAATGCATCTGGGTTCAAATCCTGGCTTTGCTATTTATTATTTGTATGATTTTCGGCAAGTGATTTCACTTTCTGGGGCTTAATTTCCATATCTCCCAAATAAGGGAGCTGGACTAGATCCTCTCTAAGGTCCTTCTAGCCTAAATCTATGATCCTTTCCCGAAAGACATCATCTAGAATGATGTATGGGTGGAAAAGGTGGTGGGGTTGGTCAAATGCCATGAGACAAAAATGCAAAGGACAAAAACTGTGTTATGTTGATACTTGGATAATGTTAGAAAACTCAAAAAAAGCCTCTAGCATTTGGAATTTATGGGAAGGCATGAACAAGAATGACACTGTATAAGGAGGCTTGAAATCATTTCTGAGACTATCCATATCAATGTGATCACCAATTCATTGAAGTATCTTGAATTTCTTATAGTAATTATAATTATCTAAGCAAGCCAAATTAGAATACATTGTAAGTTTTAAATTAAAAAAAAATTATTTCAGAGCCATGAAGGGCACTAAATGTGTGTTGCATGTCTTTCCATTTTCCACTGAAATTTTTTTCCTTTCATAACTTAAACATTTTTTTTAGAACAAAGGAGGTGAGACATTAAATCAAATGTTTTCATCTTATAGAAGAACATGCCCACAGAATTGAACTTTTGCTCCCTAAAACTCTTTGATGTCTTGTAGGTAGGCACTAGGATAAAACAAATAGCCAAAGCATTTGTCAGTGACCTACATAAATAGAGCTTGAGTAATGGACTTAATTAAAAAGTATATGCTATCCTTTGTGTAGAAAGAGAATACTAATGACCCATCCACTATCTTACTTTGTCCCCTTGAAATATTTCCAAATATTTACTTGCTTTTGGAAACTAGAAACACGTTTACATTATATTATATTAAAGAGGTTTTTGAAGTTTGGGTTTTGAATTTCCTACAAGACAACTTTTAAAGCTGAAATCAAAGTCGTTTTGACTTTCTGCTCTGCATTTTACTTCCTATTTCACCTTGGATATCCCTTTGGGGCTTTGTTTCTTCATCTAAAAATTGAAGGACTGGGCTAGATCTCTGAGGTCTTTTCTAACCTCGAATCCTATGATCTTCTGAAAGTTTTTTTTAAGAATAACAAGTTTTTGTGATTGCCTCAGTTATCAGTAATGCTAGTTTCAAAAGAACCTCCTGTTAATTGTAAATTGAAATGAAAACCTCCCAAGGACCTAGACACAGGTCCTATCTAGCCTCTCACCCAATAATTTAGATAAGGATGTAGTATTAACATGAACAGGAAAAGAGGCTGGCTCTCTCTCTCTCTCTCTCTCTCTCTCTCTCTCTCTCTCTCTCTCTATCTATCTATCTATCTATCTATCTATATATCTATATCTATATATATATATATATATTTGCTACATGGGTTCTTTAAGGGAAGGAGATGTAGGATTGTGAAATCTCAAGCTGTGGCTAGGCACAGCCAGAGAACCGGACCACAGCTAGCCAGTTTAATCATGTAAGTTGTATTTATCATGCTTGGTATGTAGCTTCCTGGTACCATTGTAACATAGCTCATCACAGTTAAGATAGCAGAAATGAATTGATGACTCATACTGCCATTCAATTATTTTGTATTAGGACCCATTTTAAAACAATATTTTATTATTCCCAATTAATGTAGAAACAATTTTTAACACTTGTTTTTTAAAGTTTTGAGTTCCAAATTCTCTCCCTCCTTCTTTCCCTTCCCCCCGTCCCTGAGACAGTAAGCACTTTGATATAGGTTATACATGTGTAATCATGCAAAAGATATTTCCATATTAGTCATATTGTGAAATTTCACACAGAAAAAAAGCCACACAAAAATAAAGTGAAAAATAGTATACTTTGATCTATATTCAGACCCCATTAGTTTTTCTCTGGAGGTGGATAGCATTTTTCGCCATGAGTTCAGACCCATGTTCTAAATAAGGGCCCTGAGACTATTCTCCTGACATCAAAGAACTTCTGCTAAAAAGAATTGATTTTGTTTTGGCTCCGTTGCTAAGAAGAAACTTAGAAGTTTTGCCTTGATTGAATGTAAGGAATATGGTATAGCTGAAATTCTAATCTAGTCAGAATGTTCATGGAAGAATTAGAGGAAGGAAAACAAAACAAAACAAACCTCAGCAATCTTTGGGCTTCTCTTGTGGCATACCAGAGTACTGAATTTGTATGTCTTCCTCTACTGTCTCATAATGTACTCCAAGTCCATGAACAATATACTTAATAAATATAGATTTTCCACAGCTATTTACTGAAGCGAAGAGCAATGATGTTTGAAGGTATTTCAACTAAAATTAAGGTTTGCAGAAGTTGCTGTTATAAAACCTCATATTTCAAAGGGTAAGCTCATTTTCAGGGACTGTTTTGTTTTTGTACTGTATTTGTATACTTAGTGCCTCAGTTCCTGGAACATAGTAGACTCATAATAAACGTTTGTTGATTGATTGATTCATTTGGGGCCAAAATGGCATTGTTACCTCCCCACCCCCACCATTGTCCCTACCAGTTGGCCTAATTAGTTAAATGCTTTGGTATATTTTAGGATCAATTTTCTCTCCTGGAAATCTTAAGAAGTAAAATAACCAGATATTACACTGACCTGCTCTTCTATCAGTTACTGTTATTAAGCATTAAATATAATAGTACAAATGTATTCTCTCAAAAGATTACAACCACAGCCAAGTGGGAACAATCCAAAGAATAAATACATCCTGGTCCCTGCAGCTTATTAGCTTAGTTTAGCAATGCCTAGATTCTTAAACCACACTACTGCAGCAGCAGCATATTAATTAACTATGCACCAAGCCACCTGAAACATACCACTTAATTGGGCTGTTTGATGCTTCTAAAAGAATGCAGTTCTGGCCCTTATCCTCACCCTTTCCCTTTATGCTATCAGGATGAAACAAAAGGAAAAGGGGAAATGGAAAAAATTGGTATTCAAATTCAGGATTGGGCAATTTTCAGTCAATGATCTTAAGTAATAATAATTATAATAGCTCAAATACACACACATATTTCAAGGTTTGCAAAGTGTTTTGAATATATTATCTCATTTGATTCTTACAACTACCCTGTGAGGTAGGTGCTATTATTATCCCCATTTTATAGACTGGGAAACTCAACATGAAGAGAAGTGAGGTGATTTGCCCAGGGTCACTGAGCTAGTAAGTATCTGAGGCAGGATCTGAAGTCAGGGCTTCTTATTTTCTTTATTCTATTTACTATACTAATCTCTCTTTTAATGGAAAATGTGTATTCCGATAAACATTTTTTAAAAATCAGAAAATTCAAAAGCAGGTGCACATTTCAAATTGGAGGAATAGGGATCTATTCTAGGATGTCCAGAAAGAGTTTTGTTGTTTGTTTTTGGTATTATATCTGTGATTTAGATGATATGGGGAACTCTTGAAGATCAAACTCCTTATTCCAATACAGATCTGCATCTTTGGAGTCAGAGAGTTGGGGTGTTGAGACCTTAAGTGACTTACCCACAGATCTTCCTGTCTCTCAAACCGACTATGTATCCTCTATGTCACATCATGTTACAATAAAGAAATTCATTTGGTACTAATAAAAATATATGTGCCAAAATATACAATGTGCATGTGTGAGCCTGTCTGTCTGTCTCTGTGTTTGTCTGTCTGTCTTTTTGAGTGGCCTGGAGAAATACTCACTTTCTCATACTAATGTCATAGTCCAAACACAGATTACTAATTAGGAATTCTAAAGACTATGATGAAAAGACTCAAGCCCATTGACTATGAAGAACAAAGTATTCTAGATTGTATTCAGGACATTGCCTGGTGGGTTAAATTTTTTAGTGGCTTAATACCAAGCTATTTTCCATCACAGAAACCAAAAATATTTTCTTTCTAAGTTAAAAAAATTTCTTTAAAAAATCACCCTTATTTCTGATTGTTTCCTGCCCATCCCCTACCCAGAGAGTCATCCCTGATAACAAAGAATAAAAAAGAAAACATCAGTAGTCAGAATACTACTAGCTGTACTAGAAAGTACAGCTACATATGGCTATAAATCAAAGAACACTATAATCTTCATAAAATTATAATTGTAGTGACTTAAAGGAAAATGGAGAGATGTATGGTGGTCTTAGTAGGCTTCATTATTCTGGCAATGATGACATGAGTAAAATCTATTCAGGAAATATCCAGAAAAGCCAGGAATAACAAAGAGATAGCCTGAATGTTACATTTATACTCCTGGAATGGTAAAATATCTAGAGGAGGGGTTCTTAATGTTTTTTGGGTCACGAACTCCTTTGGCAGTCTGGTGAAGCCTATGGACTTCTCAGAGTAATATTTTAAACTGCATAGAATAAACTATATAGGATTAGAGAGAAAACCAATCATATTGAAAAACAGTGATCAAAAGAATAACAAAAGAAAAAAAACAAGTTCATAGACCCCAGATTAAGAACCCTGACCTAGAGGAGGCCCCTTATTGCATTGGGTAGGTTATCTTATGGAGAATGTGTGGGAAGACAGACCTTCTAGAATTATACCAGATTAAAGGTCATGTGGCCATCTGCATTGTCAGAGACTATACTTGTGATAAGATCACATAATATAAATATATACATGTGTAAGGTTAAGGAGGATTTTGTTATTCTTTCTTTGAGTTTAGTTCTCAGGATCCATGACCATAACAATCTCTAGTTCCCAGGTATTAGATAATAACTCCCAGAAAAATTCCAAGGATCCTAGATAGTAATTCCTAGAATTATAGTGGTAGACAGTCCTACTGTGACTGCCCAGTGAGATATGGGATGACATAAGTAATATTTACTACACTTTTGCTGAATGATGATATTGCTAAAGTTAACCTGTGAGCTTAATGTTGGCAGAATACCTTCTTTGTCTGTTGCCCTATAAATCACGTAGGCACTAGTCAGTAAGTAGGGATTTGGAGATTTGGGATTTGGGTAATGCATAGAGGAACGCATGTACCTGCCTCAACTGGCCCTCATTGAGGCCTGAGGGGATTTAGAGGAGTGCACAAGCTAGAATGCTGTGCCTGTCTCGACTGGGCCCATCGAGCCATAGGGGTTATTGCCCCCCCTTCAAACCAGCCCCTGAGAGAAGGGTGATTAGGGAATTCTGTGGGAGTTGGTGCTTCCATTATCAGCATTCCCTCTTGAGAAGAATAGACTAGAATAAAGAAAGGTAGCTTATTTAACCCATTATTATGACTCTGTTCCAATCTTCCTGCCTGCCCAGAACAAGAGTGAACCTGTGCTAGAACACCTGCTAGCAGTCCTCCTGTGTCACCTACGTGTTTACCTGTCTAACAATTGGTGTAGTCAGTGTTACCTGTGAAACAATATGTTTCTCAAGAAGCTTCATGTACAGCACTTCAATGGCTTCTCCCAAAAGCCTTGAGTTAAATATGGCAAATATTATCATCCCCATTTTGTAGGTGAGGAAACAGGCTCAGAGAGATTGTGATTTTCCCATGCTTACATACTTATTGTGAGAGGGAGAATTTATATCCAGTCTTTCCTAGACTCAAAGTCCAGAGAACTTTAAATTATACCATATTACCTCTGAAATTTGTCACACCTGAGATATATACCCCAGGAAGACAATCTATGTTGTTCATGTCAGGTCGATATATGGATACCTTGGTACCATGAAGCTAAGTCTCCACCCCTAACTTCTCTCTTCTTCCTCTAATTAGTAATAAGTGTCTTCCCTCTTGGCAGCACCTGGGGATCACCCTCATTGTTCCTTGGAGCATGAGAAGCTTCTATCCTCTATCAGAAAGCATCATAATCTATTATAATGCTGTGACTATTACGTGGTCTTTCTTCTCTTCTTTCTCTGTCACATTCTTCCACCTTCTAACCTCTTGACACAGTTTAGGATTCCTCTTTAGCTCTTCAGATTCTTTTTCCCCTTTGTCTTCCTCTTGAAACATTACCTAAGGGACTCTGGGCCTCAACAGAAAGCCTGATGGATGTACCCATGGGCCTGTATGTCTGGATGCAAGGTAATTGCATCACTAAGAGAGGGACAGATTTCTGGGACAAAGACAGAAGGAAAAAGACTTGGGCTGGGGGGCAGGAAGCTTCTAGGATGAGTCAGCAATGGCATCACCTAAGAGTTCAGTGGAAAGGAAAGACATTTTGAGCTTCTGAGACAGGGAGTCATGGGATATGGTCTGCTGAGCAGAGATGTCTGCATTGTGAGCCACCCATGGCTATGATCTGGTTCCAGGGATAGTAGGGGAAAGGAACCCAGGAGTTCCCACATGGAAGGAGCAAGCAGTACCTAGGACCAGGGCATGTCCCATCACAACTCAGCTTTCCTGATGGCTACTGAGAGCAAATGGAGGGGAGCAAATTGAGACTCCCTCCCACCATGATTGAGTTGGTAAACTTGCTGAACCTTCTGTTAAGTTCTGTGGCAAGGACTTTACATTGCACTCCTCACTTCAGGGCATGAGTTTCGCAGGGATTTGTTCTCTATGTCCGTCTTCCTTCTCCTACCCTCCCTCCAACCCAATTTTGGTAGGATGAAAGGTCATATAATTTAGGAGAGTTTTTCTATACTTATTTGCTAATTGTTATACTGCCAATTAATTTTTCTACTTTTAAAATGCAATGATTCCTTGAATCAATTATTTGACTTGCCAGCAAAGTGGATACTGAAAAGAATGTGATCAGATCATAGCCTAAGACCTTGAGGAGGGGAAAAAGTCTGCAGTGCTGGTAGTATAGGTCACCTAATTGTGCAATTTACTGCTACAAGGCTACTGGTGTAAACATTTTACACCTTTAAAAAAACAAGTAGCCTAGACACTACCCTTCTGGGCCTCAAATAAATGTATAGTCAGTGGATTGTGGCTTTAGCCTGATCTTACATAATACAATACCATACACATCTATAAATAGCATAAACACTCCCAGAATTATAATACTGTGGGAGAGGCTCTGACACCAAGAGCTAATTGCTCTCTCTAGTGGAGTCAGATGCTTGGATTGCCTTCATCTTCTGTCTCTGGAGTCAAAACATGTTTAGTGTAGTGTGTAATGCAGACATCCCCACTTTGAAGACAACACATCAGGTTGCTCTAGTTTGACTCCCCACCCGTGGCAGCTTCTCTGGAGTCTTTCTTCTTGCTCTGTGGGTATCTCAAGACTTCAAGACTTGCTTCTACACAGAACTATTGTAGACTCAGCCTTCTACCCCGCACCAAGTCTTGTCTTATTCTTCCTTCACAGAAATTTCTCAAAGCCATCATGTTTCTCTGTGTGTAGGTACATGGTACCATGGAAACTTCGCTGATACTTGCTCTTGAGGCCCAGAACACAATAGGAACCATAGTTCAGATCAAATCGGTTGTAGTACACCATATTAGGATGTGCTTGCTTGCTGTCATCTGGACCCCCTTACACATATATGGAACATGTACTTATTTTAATGTCCTTTCCATTGCTTTATTTTCTGACGAAAATAAAGGGCTTTCCCTTAGACTCCTTGTTCTTTTTTGTCTTTTCTTCTCTTTTGTTTCTTTTGTCATTTCTTAGCCAATAGAGTGTAGGTCTTTGCCAAAGAATGTTTGTAGATGACATACAGTACTGTGGCTCCAAGTCTCTCCATTTCTTCTACACTCAATGTTCATTTGCTGAAATGCACTGTTCTCTACCCCAACAAGACCTCCTATACCTAGATTGACTCAAATCCATCGTATTTTGCCACATATACTCACAATCTACCTCTTTTCATCATCATGTATACAATCACTTCCCTCCTAGTCATCCCCACAGCAAGAACTGTGGAAAGAATATTTTTAGGAAAACAGAGGTACCTACACTTCTGCCTTTCCAAGACCTACAGCACCCCAAGGCTCATCATTCTCTTCTTCTTCTTGAGAAGGAACTCTCTTGCCTTTGTAAAAATCCTTTGCTCAGTATCAGATGCTCCATTGCCTCAATTGTCTTCATTGGGGGAAAAAAAGGCTTTGATGGTTTATATAGACAGCACTATCCAAATCTTCCTGTGGGCCCTTCTCTCTGACTTTCTCTCAGAGGCCTGAGTTGTGCTTAAGAATACTTAGATTAGTTTTTTTGATCTCCTTTTTTTGCCACGGTCTGTCCATCCAAGGTTTCTTTTTTTGTAAATTTAAAACTTCTAAATATGAAAGTCTTGTTCACTGGGATGGATTCATTCTTCACTCCCACATATAAAAGTTTCTCACCCTCTGGCTAGAAGGATGTTGGGTAGGTTGGTTAAGTTTCCCTTCCCTCAGACCAGGTTCCTCCATCAGAAACATGGACCAGATACAACAATGTTCTGATGAATTGATGTCTCCCACAGATGTGTATTGACCAGTTTCCTATTCTTTCCTCACTTCCTTCTCTATCCTGATCCTAGGACTCCTGTTTGGAATTTAAAGCCCTTTACCACCTGGTACCATTCTAGCTTTCTAGCCTTATTATACATTACTCCTCTTTTTGACCCAATCAAACTGGCCTTTTAAAAAAATATTTGTTTTTAACATTCTTTTCTTTTTAAGTGTGAGTTCCAAATTCTCTTCCTCCCTCTCAGCCCTCCCCCATCCACTGCTAAGGCAAGGAATATGATATCAGTTATACATATGAAATCACACAAAACATATTTCCATATTAGCCACATTTCAAAACAAAGCAAGAAAAATAAAGTGAGAAAGTTATACTTCAATTTGCACTCAGAGTTCCTCAGTTCTCTTTCTGAAAGTTGATAGCATTCTTTCATCATGAGTCCTTTGGAATTGTCTTGGATCATTGTATTGATCAGATTAGCCAAGTCTTTCATAGTTGATCATTATTACAACATTACTGTTACTGTGCACAATAATCTCCCAGTTCTTTCCTCTTCACTTTGCATCAGTTCGTATAGGTTTTGCTACATTTTTTCTGAAACTACCTCCCTTGTTATTTCTTATATCACAATAGTACTCCATCACAATCAAATGCCACAACGTGTTCAACCATTCCCCAATTAATGAGCATTCTATTAATTTCCAATTCTTTGCCACCACAAAAAGTGCTGCTATAAATATTTTTATACATATAGGTCCTTTTCCTTTTCTTTGATCTCTTTGGGATATAGACCTAGTAGTGGTATTGCCCTTTGGGTATAGTTGCAAGTTGTTTTCTAGAAAGGTTGGACCAGTTCACAACTCCACCATCAGTGCACCTATTTTTCGCTCATCCTCTCCAGTTTTTGTCATTTCAAATAGGTGTGAGATGGTATCTCAGAGCTGTTTTAATTTGCGTTTCCCTAATTCAATAGTGATTTAGAGCATTTTTTCATATGACTATAGATGGCTTTGATTTCTTTTTCTGAAAACTGCCTGTTCATATTCTTTGACCATTTATCAGTCAGGGAATGGCTTTTATTTTTATAAATTTGACTCAGTTTTATACATTGTATATATTTGAGAAATGAGGTCTTAGAGAAACTTGCTGTAAAATTTTTTGATATTATCTCATTGTCTATGGAACTTTTTAGAAAAATGAGATTTCCCTGATTACCTCTTTTAATTAGGTCTATTTTTGCTTTTGCTTTGTCTGAGGTCATGATTGCTATTCCTGCTTTTTTTTTTTTACTTCAGTTGAAGCATATTAAATTCTGCTTTAACCCTTCATTTTAACTCAGTGTGGGTCTGTTTAAAGTGTGTCTCTTGTCAACAACATATTGTTGGATTCTTGTTTCTAATCCATTCTGCTATCTGTTTCCATTTTATAGGTGAGCCCATCCCATTCACACTCACAGTTATGATTACTAACTATATATTTTCCTACACCCCATTATCTTGTTCCTTCCTTTCTCTCTCTCTCTTTTCCTGTCCCTCCTCAAAAGTCTATTTTGCTACTAACCACTGCCTCTCTTAATCCTCCTTCCACTTTACAAACCCTCCCCCTTCCTCTTATCCCTTTCTTCTTCTATTTTCCTATTGAGTAAGTTACATTTCTATACATAACTGATTGCATACACATGCACATATATATTCTTCCTTCTTTTAACCAATTCCAGTGATAGTGATGTTCAAACATTACCTGTCCCACCCCCACCATTCTCCTCTATTTTAAAATCTCTTTCTTGTGCACCTTTTTTATGTGAGAAAATTTCCCCATTCTACCTCTCCATTTCCCCGTCTTCCAAAGTACCCCTTTTCCTCACCCCTTCACTTTCTTGGGGGGATCATTCCAACATAATTGACTCACACCCATGCTCTTTGTCTATGTAAATTTCTTTTAATTGCCCTAAAAATGATAAAGGTCTTAGGAGTTATAGGTATCATCTTTCCATATAGGAATGTAACAGTTTAACCTCACTGAATCCCTTATGATTTCTTTCATGTTTACCTTTTTGTGCTTCTCTTGAATCTTCTGTTTTAGTGTCTAATTTTCTTTTCAGTTCTGATCTTTTCATTAGGAATGCTTGAACATCCTCTGTTTCATTAAATATCCATTTTTCCCCTTGAAGGATTACACTCGCTTTTGCTGTGTAGATGATTCTTGGTTGTAGCGCTAGCTCCTTTGCCTTCTGGAATATCATATTCTAAGTTCCTTTAATGTGGAAGCTGCTAAATCTTGTGTGATCCTGACAGGAGCTTTGCAAAATTGAATTGTTTTTTTTTTCTGGCTGCTTGAAGTATTTTCTCTTTGACCTTCAAGCTCTGGAATTTGGCTAAATATTCCTGGGAGCTTTCATTTTAGGATCACTTTCAGGAGGTGATAAACAGATTCTTTCGATTTTATTTTTACCCTCTAGATCTAAGATATTAGGACAGTTTTCCTCCATAATTTCTTGAAATATCATATCTAGGTTCTTTTCTTTGATCATGGCTTTCAGGTAGTCTAATAATTCTTAAATTTTCTCTCTTTGTTCTATTTTCCAGGTCACATATTTTCTAAGGAGATATTTCACATTTTCTTCTATATTTTCATTCTTTTGACTTTGTTTTATTGTTTCTTGATCTCTCATGGAGTCATTAGTTTCCATTTGCCCAATTCTAATTTTTAAGGAATTCTTTTCTTTAGTGAGCTTTTGTACCTCTTTTTCCATTTGGCTGATTCTGCTTTTTAAGGAGTTCTCTTCTTCAGTGGATTTTTGCCCCTCTTTTACCATTAGGCCAACTGTGTTAAGCTTAAAAGGTGTTATTTTCTTCAGTTTTTTTTTTTGTGCCTCTCTACCATGCAATTAATTCCTTGTCATAATTTTCTCAAATCAGTCTCATTTCTTTTCCCAACTTTTCCTCTTCCACTTATCTCTTTCTTTAATTCTTCTAGGAATTCTTGTTGGGCTTGGATTCAGTTAGTATTCTTCTTTGAGGCTTTTGTTTGTAGCTGTTTTCATATTGTTTTCTTCTTCTGAGTTTATGTATTGGTCTTTCCTGCCACCATAGTAGTTTTTCATAATCAAATTATTTTTCTGTTGTTTGCTCATTTTCCCAATCTATTTCTTGACTTCGAATTTTATTTTAAAATTGAGCTCTGCTTAGCTGCAGGTGGGAGACACTGTCCCAACTTCAGGCTTTTTTATACTGGTGTTTTCACAGCTGCAAATTTTTGATACTTTCAAGGTGGTGTGATCCCTAGAGAGTTATGGTCACTGCTCTTCTAGTCTGTGTTCTGGTCTTTACCAAGGAAGAGCTTTTGATCCCCTACAACTACATTCACTAGTGCTTCTCTTTGCTTTGGCCCTTGTGATCAACCACCAGTAGTTCTCTTCACTTAGAAGTGTGTATGGGCAATAGAGCTGCCAATCAGTGCCAGCTGTATCCAGTGCCAGCATGTGTGGGCTCTGGACAGATCTCTACCAACCTTTACCCTGGTGTTATAGACTCCTCCTACCTACATTTTAAGTTTACTTAGGCTGGAAAAATAACCTACCCTGACTTTTTTTTTTTATTTGAGGCATTAAAATTATTTGGAGGGGAGTGTTAGAAGAGTTCAGCTAGATGGCTGCCCCTAATCTACCATGTTCTAAACTGGCCTTTTCAATTTTCCTCATCAATAATACTCCATTCCATATCTTTGTATAGGTTGTGTCTTGTGCTTGGAATGTATTCTCTTATCGCCTCTATCTCAGAATTCCAAGTTTCCTTCAAAGTGCAACTCAAATGCTACCCCCTACAAAAGGGTTTTCCTGATACTACAGGGTGTCCTAAAGTCCGGACACACAGGCAAAAATGCATATTTTCAAGAAATGAAATGAATGAAATTTTCAACAACAGTTTATTTAATTGGAATATTAACAAATAGCATCTTCAATATGATTTCCATCATTTGCGATGCAAAGGTTGATGCGCTTTGCAAGATTCATGTGAACTCGATGCAATAACTCCACATTGCCATCAATTTTAACACATTCACTCTTTATGCATTCAGTCAAGTGTGTTGCATCTGCAATTTTCATTGAGTACACCTTCTCTTTTAGCATACCCCAGAAAAAGAGGTCAAGGGGGCTAAGGTCTGTTAATATTCCAAATATTTCAAAATATGCATTTTTTTGCCTATGTGTCCAGACTTTAGGGATACCCTGTACAGCTGCCAATGCTTTATCCAGCTGTAAAAACAATTTAGCTAGCAGCAGCTGTTGAGGTATAAGACCCAACAAGACCAGCAACAAGAGCTGCCAGCACAGGTTCTTTCCTTTACTAAGGAAAGTAACTTTAAGGGGTTAACAATCTCACTTTAATCACACATACAAATATAATTCACTTAGTTCAGGAGGAAGAGCCAGCAATCTGAACTTCAGAGCAAATACAAACAAATTACAAGCATACACAATATAAACAGACCAAATCACAATTTGTAGTTATCGAAGAACCAATGAGTCTGGGTTAGCAAAGGTGGGGGGCAGTTACTATGGCTTGCCCAGAGTCCCACACCACTCTTCCAGTGACTGAGAGCCCCCAAACAAGACATCTGGGTTTCTTCAGGGCCAGGGGTGGGGGTGGGCGTGGGCGGTGGGGAGGGCTCCTTGGCAGCTATCTAGAGTCTCCATACCAACACTCTTCCAATGAGTGAGAGCCCCAGACAGAATGCTAACCTTTGAGTATTTATACCCTGTTCAGGGCTCGAAGGATTCACACCTAATCAGCAAAAGGGTGTGAACCTGGGGCTTAGTACCTAGTTAGCAAAAGGGTGTGGGTCAGGGGGCTTTGCACCTAGTAAGACTTAATCAAGGCCATTTGATTACTTTGGCATTTCTAAAAGAGAAAACAGTGAAAAAAAAAAAGTCCCACCTTAATTACCAATACACCAGCCACCCCATTACCTATTATATATGCTTATGTGTGTGTGTATATTGTTTCCCCCTTTAAAATATAAACTCCTTGAGAGCAGGGACAAGTTCATTTTTGTCTCTGTATTCCCAATACCTAGCATAGTGCCTGTCATTTAGTTGTCACTCTATAAATGCTTGTTGCTTGATTGATTAGGACTATTGACATTGGCAGTCCAGATGACCAGGGCCTCTGCACTGAAAATATACCTGGCTCTCAGACACATGGACTCAGAACACATCCATTTATACTCTCCCATCCTTTTGATCACATACTTGCCTCTTTCTTATTCCCTTCTATCATTTAACTGGATGAGCAAATCTATCAAACCAACAGATTATCTAGAGTGGGTTTGCCCATTTATTCATTCTTGCCCTCCTTAGAAATATACACCAAAACTGTCTTGTAGCTCCAAATTACTTTCAAAACTCAGTGAGACAATCAGGAAAGGTTCTCTGACCTGGAGAAATTGAGCAACAAAATTCAGAAGTGCCTTACCTATTTAGGATTCCAATAAATCAGTTCTGCATTTAATTGGAAAATCGTTCAACCTCAGATATCTCACAGGGATGTAAGTGGCTGATAATGTAGAGGAAGAAAATTCAGTTCTAAGCATCATAATTTAGGAAAGACACGGATAAGGTGGGAAGAGTACAGAGCAGCATGATCAGGACGATGAAAGGGTTGCAATCATGACAGATAACTATCAGTTGAAAGAACGATACAGAATGGAATTAGTCTCTGTACAATCAACAAAACAGATAATTAACCCCTTAATAATTCAAAAGTGTTTACATTTCACAGAATGTTCAGTTGGGAGTAACTGCTCTACAGGGCCTGAACATGTAACACTCAATCATTTTTCTTCATTGCTATTAAATAATAATTGCTAACTTTTATATGGAGATTTAAAGTTTGCCAAGCTCTTTACATATATTATTTTATTGGATCTCTCCCTGTGAGATAGGTGCCATTAATATCCTCCTTTTTACAGGTGAGGAAATGGAGGCTGTGAGAGGAACTTGCCTAGGCCATAGAGCTAGTAAGTGTCTGAGATGGAATTCAAACCCATGACTTTCTGACTTAGCCAAAATAATTGAGGATTGAGTGGGTCCTGGAAATGCTTTCTCATTTACCAAAAAGAAATCTTTAGAAACATATAAATAGAGGTTACATAGGCATTTAGATATAAACATATATATGTATGTACATAAATGCAAATAGAAGCCCATTCTTCCTCCTGGGAACATGCATTCAAATAAGTGAATAATAATCACTCCCCAGAATATTAATGAAGGGAAAGCTTATTTGCATGAACCCTTCTCCATTCTGTGTAAGTCCTGATGTACACAGCTGGAAAGGGTGACACCACTGGAAGTAAAGCAGGGTTTGGGCAACAGACTATGTTAGCATGGCATTACCCAGGCCCCATTCTCTAGCTGAATGGAATACTCCCAAAAGATATGTATTTATTTTGGATGGTGAGGAAGTCACTCAGCAATTAAGCTGTGTGCCTGTTTGAAACAGGGCAAACCAAGCCTGGCCAGGCCAATCTACCCTTCTCCACATTAAGGCTGGCCATTGCCAGTCATCTTGACTTTTGTCTTACTACTGGACTCTGATGACTCTGGAGGACAGAGTGGGGCTGATGACTTTGCACAGGTCTGCCTTACTTAAATCCAATTCACTTTCAAGTCAAGACATCACCCTTATGATATCATTGGTCCTCCTCAAGAATGAAGGACAAACAATAACAACAGCATTAAGGCTGGATGAGGGGAGAGTGTGGGAGGAGAGAAAGGAGATCTTTTCCCATTTCCTCATATCCAGGGAAGAATAGAGTATAATACATTATATTTACACTGAATAGAGGAGGGCAAAAAGGCTGTGTGTGTTGTTTCACTGATCTTCCAAAGGATTCCTAAGTCATTTCACATACTACTTGTTCATTTGCAGTTGACCTCCAGTGCAATATTTGTAGCCATGGAACTCCCTAAAATAAATATCTCATAGTGTCAGTACGCAGGCTTTAAAGAGAACATACGTGGATTGTTTCTAACTACCTTTTCCCCCTTATAAAATAAAGAACTATAGAATTTTAGAGGTGGAAAAGACCTTAAAGGTCATCCAGATGTAATGCTTTCATTTTATAGATGAGAAAACATATTTAAAACTCAGGCTGACCTCAAAACTCTGAGGATATTCACAGGAAAGGACCATGGTTTCATTATCATTCATTAACTGGATGAAAGAAATTCAAGTCTTCTAATCCTAAGAATTAAACGGTGCCCACAGAATCTGAATTTCAGAGTTGCTAGAGACCTCAGCATCCATTTGATCCAATCTGCATCTGAAAAATAGTCCTAGCTACTACATATCTAACACTTAAGTGGTCATCCAGCCTTAGATAGTTAATAGAAAAATGACAGAACATTTATTAAATCCTAATAGAGATGACTAGGTGGTGCAGTGGAGATAGTGCTGGGCCTGGAGTAAAGAGAGATCTGAATTCAAAACTAGCCCCAAACACTTAGTAGCTGTATGACTCTGGTCAAATAACTTAACCTCTGTTTGCCTTAGTTTCCTCATCTGTAAACTGGGGATAAAAATAGCACCTACCTCCCAATGTTGTTGTGAGGATCGAATGAGATAATAATTGTAAACCATTTAACATAGCACCTGGCCCATAGTGAGCATTTTAAAGATGGCAGCTATTATTATAATTATTACTATTATAATAACTATATGCCAAGTATTGTGTTAAGCATGGGAAATATACAAATACAAACAAAGGAAACAGTCCCAGACCTTAAGGAGATTATATTCTTTTTTTCCCGCACATGAAATTTCAAATCTAGTATATACAACTTGCTATTCCTTTTCTTTTTTTTCTAAGTTTTTTTTTGTATTCCTTTTCAATATATAATAAAATTCTCATGAAAATTTCTTCCCCCCATCCTAGAGATGGCTACCATTAGACACAAATATGTGCATATTTATATGTACATATATATATATGTAAAATCATTCTATATTTACTTCTATTTATCAGTTCTTTCTCTAGATACAGATAGTGTCTTCCTTCATATGTATTTTGTAGTTAATTTGGGTATAAATAATAGTCAAAATGACTGATTTGCTAAGAGTTGTTCTTAAAACAATATTGTGTTACCACGTGAAATGTTCTTTTGGTTCTGCTCATTTCACTCTTCATTATTTTGTGCAAGTCTATCCATGTTTTTCCAAGATCATTGAGCTCTTCTTTTTTTATAGCACAGTAGTATTCCATCACAATTATATGCCACAGCTTGTTTAGTCATTCCCCCAATTGACAAGCATCCCTGCAATTTCCAGTTCTTTGCCACCACAAAGAGAGCTGCCATAAATATTTTAGAACGTATGGGTTCTTTTCCTTTTCCCCAATCATCTTTTGAAATAGACCTAATAATGGTATTGCTGGATAGGAGCTTATATTCTAATGGGAGAAGACAATATATCGAGGGAATAGGGAAGAAATGATGGAGGGACATGGTTCAGATATAGCTGGAAAAGTAGAGTGGAAGCATGGGTAAGGCAAAAGCTCACTTTAGTTTGAAGGTATCCGATAAAGGGAACACAGTGCCTCTCAAGGCAGCCCAGTTTTGTGTAGTCCATAGAATCCCAGATAGAATCTTAGCTTGAGAGCTGAAAGGGAACTCTGAGGTCATGTTATGGATGAAGACACTAATTCCCAGAGAGGAGAAATGACTGGAACAGCCAGGTAGGAAATCCAGAGCCAGGATTTGAATCCAGTTCTGCTAATTCCAAATCCAATGCACTTTTTACTACACTATAGAAAACTTCCTCTCTATTATATTAATCATTAGGTATGGGGATGGAGACTGGAGAACTGGAAAACTAACCCCCTCTGCCAATGTAGGGCAGTGTTTTCTCTACAATTTATAGTCTTAGAGAGTTGTCTGGACTTGTGGTGTCAAATTCAAATAAAAATGGGGGCCACTAAACCTTATATAAGGATCCCTACAGCCGCAGAAAACCACATATTGGTATTATTTATGTTTTATTCTGCTTAATTTATTTTGTTAAATGTTTGACAATTACATTTTAATTGGTTCAGTTTTTACTCAAGAATGTTGCAGCCAGGGACCTGGGTTTGACATATCTGGTCTAGAGCACTCAGAGGTTGTATCTGTATTAATAAAATTAATTAATCATACAACTACATTTTTCTTTCTTTTCTTGACTCCTAAAATAATTTAAAATAAAATATTTTAGAGTTTTGAAAGTAGCTAATTTTTTTCATTTTTATATTTTTCATGAGTACCAAAAATGTGTTTATAGAGAAAAAAGTAATACATATGTAAATTGTTAGAGTTGGTTGTTAAAGATGGATAGAATAATTAGATGCCACTTCATCTAGCACCCTCATTTTACAGATAGGGAAACTGAGACTGGGGGAGGTCAAGTGACTTGTCTAAGGTCACATAGTTATTATCCATTAGAACCAGATCTCAGACTAAGCCTCACTACTTTTCCCTACTATACCATGCTGCCTGCGCGTATATACAAACATAAAAACACATATAATTTACGCTTACTGATAAAAATCTATAATTTTGAGGCCAGTTTTGAATAATTTCTGACAATAATTTCCTAGGCTTGATATGCAAAGTATAACATAGTCATCTGCATGCTTTGAGGTAATTAATAAAGGCTTGTTGAACATACGAAATCATAAAAACTATTTATAAATGCTCAACAAAATATTAAAAGTTTATCAGAAGTACTATCTCCCTTTTCTTTTTCTTTCTTTCTTTTAAAATTTTATTTATTTTTTGTTTCATTTTGAGTTTCAAGCTGTCTCTTGGACTTCCTCCCAACTCTGAACTAGAGAAGGCCAACATTTGATACAGGTGTGTGTGTGTGTGTGTGTGTGTGTGTGTGTGTGTGTATGTGTGCGTGTGTGTGAAACCATACAATACCTACTTCCATATATCAGTTCTTTCTCTGGAGGTGGATAGCACCTTCCTTCATAGGCCCTTTGTAGTTGATTTGAATATTGATATTATTCAGAATGACTTCATGATTCATAGTTACTCTTTGAATAGTATTGCTATTACTGTATCCAGTGTTCTCTTGGTCCTGCTCATTTCCGTCTTCATTATTTCATGCAAATCTTTCCATATTTTTCTAAAGATCAATCTGCTCATCATTTCTTATAGCATAATAATATTCCATCACAATCATATGCCGCAACTTATTCAGTCATTCTCCAACTAATAGGCATCCCCTCAATTTCCACTTCTTTGCCACCACAAAGAGAGATGCTATAAATATTTTAGAACATATGGGTTCTTTTCCTTTTTCCTTGATCACCTTGGGAAACAGGTCCAAGAGTAGTATTGCTGGGTCAAAGAGTATACACAGTTTTATAACTCTTTGGGCACAAGTCCAGATTGCTCTACAAAATGTTTGGATAAATTCATAGTTCTACCAACAGTTTATTAGTGTTCCAATTTTTCCACTTCCCGTCCAACATTTGTCAGTTGTCCTTCTGTCATTTTAGCCAATCTGATAGGCTTGAGAGAACATCTCAGAGCTGTTTTAATTTTATTTCTCTAATCCATGATTTAGAGCATTTTTATATATGACTATAAATTGTTTTGATTTCTTCTTCCAAAAACTTCCTGTTCATATCCTTTGACCATCTATCAGTTGGGGAATGACTCATATTCTTATAAATTAGACAAAGTTCTTTATGTACTTGAGAAATGAGACCTTTATTTGAGAGATTGTCTTTAAACTTTCCCCCAATTCTCTGCTTTCCTTCTGTTCTTGGCTACATTGGTTTTATTTGTACAAAACTTTTTTAATTTAACATAATCAAAATTATACATTTTATATCTCACAATGTTCTCTATTGCTTATTTATTCATAAATTCTTTTCCTATCTAGAAATCTGATCGGTAATGTTCTTGTTCCATGTTCTGATTTATTTATGTTATCTCCCTTTATGTCTAGGTCATGTATCTATTTTTGACCTTATCTTGGTAAATGATGTAAGATATTGGTCTATACCTAGTTTCTGCCAAACTACTTTCCAGTTTTCCCAACAATTATTACCAAATAGTGAATTCTTACTCCAAGAGTTTTAATTTTTATCATTTATCAAACACAAGGTTACTATAATAATTTACTACTTTGTATTATATATGTACTATATTCCACTGGTCCACCATTCTATTTCTTAGCAGTACTAGATAGTTTTGATAATTACCACCTTATAGTACAGTTTAAGATCAGGTACTGCCAAGCCTCTTTCTTTTACATTTTTTTTTCATTTATTTCTTTGAAATTCTTGACATTTTGTTCTTCCAAATGAATTTTATTACTTTTTCTAGTTCAATAATTTTTTCTTTGGTAATTTAATTATAATGGTACTGAAATGTATATTAGTGTAGGTAGAATTGCCATTTTTATTATATTGGCTCAGCCCACCCATAAACAATGGATATTTTTCCAATTACTTAATTTGACTTAGTTTTTTTATTATATTTAATTTTTTCCACCATTACATGTAAAACCAAATTTTAACATCTAAAACAATTTTTGAGTTCCAAATACTCTCCCTCCTTCCCCTCCACTTCCCTGAGATGGTAAGCAATCTGATATACATTATGCACGTGCAATCATGTAAAACATATTTCCATAGTAGTTATTTTGTGGAAGAGAGAGAGAGAGAGAGAGAGAGAGAGAGAATGCTTAAGTGTGCATTCAGACAACATCAATTCTTTCTCTGCAGGTGGACAGCATTTTTCATCATGAGTCTTTGGAATTGTCTTGGATCATTATGTTGCTGAGTCATTTATAGTTGTTCACTGTATAATACTGCTGTTATTGTGTATAATGTGCTGCTGGTTCGCTAATTTCATTCTGCATCAGTTCATGTAAATCTTTCCCAGTTTTTCTGAAATCATCATGCTTATACCTGACTTAATTTGTATAAAAAATGTTTTATAATTATGTTCACATATTTTCTGGGTTTGTCTTGGCAGGTATACTCACATATATTTTATGTAGTCTATAGTTATTTTAAATGAAATATCTCTTACTATCTCTTCTTGCAGGACCATGTTGGTGATACATAGAAATGCTGATGATTTATATGTGTTTATTTTATAAACAGCTACTTTGCTAAAGTTATTAATTGTTTTATCTAATTTTTTAGTTGAATCTCTAAGATTTTCCAAGTATACCATCATATTGTCTGCAAAAAGAGATAATTTTATTACCTCGTTGCCTGCTCTGATTCCTTCAATTTCTTTTCCTTCTCTAATTGCTATTGCTAGTATTTCTAGTACAATATTGAATAATGTTGTACTTATTTTACTTTTGATCTTATTAGGAAGGCTTCATACTTGCTGATGGTTTTAGGTAGATGCTTCTTATCATTTTAAGGAAAAATCTATTTATTTCTATGCTTTCAAGTGGTTTTTAAAAATAGGAATTTTAACAAAAGCTTTTTTCTGAATTTGTTGATATATTCATAATGTTTTTCTTGCTTTTGATTTGATATGATCAGTTATATTAATAGCTTTCCTTATATTGAACCAGCCCTGCATTCTTGGTATAAATCCCACTTGGTCCCAATATAATCTTTTTTGATATATTGTAGTCTCTTAGCTAGTATTTCATTTAGCATTTTTGCATCAATATTAATTAATGAAGTTGATCTATAATTTTCTTTCTCCATCTTTGCTCTTCCTGGTTTATGTCTTAGCACCATATTTGTTTCATAAAAGAAGTTTGGTAGGATTCCTTCTTTGCCTATTATTCCAAATAATTTATGTAATATTGGAATTACTTCCTCTTTAAATGTTTAGCAGAATTCACTTGTAAATCCAGCTGGTATTGATGCTTTTTTCTTAGGAAGCTTACTTATGGACTGTTTAATTTCTTTTTCTAAAATAGTACTATTTAAGTATTCTATTTTCTCTTCTGCTCATCTAGGCAGTTTATATATTTGTAAATATTCTTTTGACTTCACTTAAAATTGTTAAATTTATTGGCATAAAATTAGGCAAAACAACTTCTAATAATTGCTTTAATTTCACCTTCATTAGCAGTGTATTTACCCGTCTCATTTTTGATACTAGTGACTTGGTTTTATTTTCTCTTTTTAAAAAATCGTACAAATCAATGGTCGTTATTTAGATTTTTTTTCATAAAACCAGCTCTTAGTTTTATTTATTAATTCAATGGCTTTCTTCCATTCAGTTTTATTATTCTCACCTTTAATTTTTAGGACTTCCAATTTCATGTTTAATTGGGGATTTTTATTTGTTCTTTTTGCAAATTTTTAAATTGCGTACCCAATTTATTGATCTGCTCTTTCTTTATTTTATTGATGTAAGCTTTTAGAGACATAAATTTTGCCTTGATTACTGTATTTGCTACATGTCATAAATTTTGGTATGTTATCTTATTATTATTCTCTTTAATAAAATTATTTATTGTTTCTATGACTTGCTCCTTAACCCAGTCATTCTTAAGAATAGGTTATTTAGTTTCCAATTAATTTTTAACCTGTCTTCCATGGTCTTCTATTAAATGTAATTTTTATTGCATTTTGATCTGAAAAGGATGCACTTGATATTTCTGCTTTTCTGCATTTAATCATAATGTTTTTACTCTCTAATATATGATCACTTTCTGTAAAGGTGCTGTGTATTGTTGAGAAAAAGATATATTTCTCTCTATTTCCATTTCGGTTCTCTACAGATGCTTATCATATCTAGCTTATCTATGATTCTATTCAACTCTTTGACTTCTTTTTCACATTTTTTGGGAGTTATATTTATCTACTTCTGAGAGGAAAAGATTGAAGTCCCCCACTATTATAGTTTTGCTGTCTATTGTATCTACTTGTAATTCATTTACCTTTTTCCTTTAAAAATTTGGATACCATATTATTTGGTGCATCTATGTTTAGTATGGATATTACTTCATTGTCTGTGGTACCTTTTAACATAATGTAGTTTCTCTGATTATCTCTTTTAATTAAATCTATTTAACTTTACCTTTGTCTGAGATCATGATTGCTACCCTTGTTTTTTTTATATCAGCTGAATCATAATAAATTGTATTCCAGCTTTTTATTTTCACTCTGTCTCTCATTTTTAAATGTGTTTCTTGTAAACAATATTTTGTTGGGTTCTGGGTTTTGATCCATCCTTCTACCTGTTTGTGATTCATGTGTAAATTCATCCTGTTCACATTTAAAGTTATAATTACCAATGTAGAGGGCCAGTTCTGAGAAAGTCCATTCTGGGATAAGATACAGGCCAGGTTTTCACTGAAGCCTATTCTTGCCCTTGGGCTGATAACTCATGTCTTGGGCTCTCCAAACCCTGTGGGCTGTTAACACGATATTGTTATGTCAAAAAGGGAACAAAGCATGAGGAAGTCACATAATGTAACAAATGTTTCCCACGAGGACTTGTTGATCTGTTTGCCTAAAAAGTATATAAGCCCTTTCCCTCAGCTTAATAAATGGAGCTGTGCTATACTCTCCCTCCTGGCCCATGTCTTCTTTTCACTCTCTACAGCATCCTTTTTCCCTCTGGTGGCCTGGCTCCACAGCTGCTAGTGGCATACTAGTTGTGTGTTTCCCTCCATTCTATTTTTCCTCACAGTTTATCCTTATCTCTTTTTTTACCCTATCTCTCCTCAGAAGTCTAATTTACTTCTGACTATTGCCTCCCTAATCCACATGTCCATGTCCTTGCCCTCTTATTTCTTAATCCACACACCGTTCTCAGAGTCTCTCCCTTATCCTATCACCTTACCCTCCTATTTTTCTGTAAGTTAAGAAGACTTATACTGTACTAGATGTATATGTTATTCCCTCTTTAATCCAGTTCCAATGAGAATAAAGTTCCTGCACTAACTGCCCTCCATCCCATCCTCCCCTCTACTGTAACAGTTCTTCCATTCGTGCCTCTTTTGTATGAGATAATTTGTTCCATTTTACCTGTCCCTACCCAATTTTATTTTTTAGGCTCATTCCATCATAATCAACTCAACCCCAAGCTTTCTATCTATGTATATTCTTTTGAAGTATCCCAGTAATGATAACATTCTTAAGAGTTATACACATCATTTTTCCCATATAAGAAGTAAGCAGTTGAACCTTATTAAATCCATTATAATTAGTTTTTAATGCTTACCTACTTGTGTTTTTCCTGATTCTTGAAAGTAAAATTTTCTGTTCATTTCCAGTCTTTTCCTCAAGAACACTTAAAGTCTTAGTTCATTTTTTCCCTTGCAGGATTTCACTCAGCTTTGCTGGGTAGGTTACTCTTGGTTGCAAACTCAGCTCCTTTGACTTTTGGAATATCATATTACATACCCTTCAGTGTTTTAATGTAGAAACTGCTAAATCTTGTATTAGCCTGAGTGTAGCTCCACAAAATATAAATTGTTTCCTTCTAATTATTTGTAATATTCCTCCCTGAACTGAGAGTTTTGAAATTTAGCTATCATGTTCCTATGAGTTTTCATTTTGGGAGTTCATTCAGGAAGTGAATGGTGAATTTTTGCAATTTCTATTTTACTCTATAGTTCTAAAACTTCAGGGCAATTTTCCTTAATAATTTCTTGAGGTATAGTGTTTAGACTCCTTTTTTGATTGTAACTTTCAGGTAGTCCAATAAATATCAACTCTCCTTGGTCTGTTTTCCTAGTCAGTTGCTTTTCTAATGAGATAGTTTACATTCTCTTTTATTTGTTTCATTCTTTTGATTTTATTTTATTGTTTCTTGAGGTCTTATGAAGTCATTAGCTTCACCTTGCCCAATTCTAATTTTTAAGGAATTATTCTTTTGGTGAGTTTCTGGATCCCCTTTTCCAATTGATTGACTTTCTTTTCATAATTTTCTTGCATCACTCTTCTTTTCCAAAATTTTCCTCAACCCCTCTTACTTGATTTTTAAAAGCCTTCCCCCCCACCCCAGCAACACAATCAGGGTTAAGTGACTTGCCCAAGCTGGTAAATGCCAAGTGTCTGAAACCAGATTTGAACTTTGGTGTTCCTGCCTCCAGGGCCAGTGCTCTATCTCTATCACCCTAGTAGCTATCTATATTCAAGTTCTTTCTCTGTTGTTTATTCTTTTCTTTTCTTTTTTCAGCAGTCTATTTCTTGGCTGTTAACTCTATGCTATGATTAGGCTCTAGTCCCAAGGTGTCTCAGGCTTCAGGTTTTTCATGCTGTTGTTTTCTGAGCTCTATCAGAGGGCCTTTGACCTTTTGATTCTTCTAATATTCTATAACCCAGGGCCAGGTATGGTCACTGTTCCTCTGGCCTCTGAACCTCTACCAGGGCTGCTAGAACTGCTGCCACTGCAAATGTTCTTGCTCCCTGTGGCTGTAAGCATCAGCTCACCGCTTTGCCCTGGAACTGAAACCAGGGACTCCACTCTTCTGTGAGTGACCACAACCAGCAGGGCCCACCATCTGTGGGCCTAAAGTTTCCAAAGTTGAGGCTGCCACCAACACAGTTGCCCCCAGGGCTTGCTGTTTATTGATTCAAAGGTGTCTGTATTTTACATGGGCCAGACCACCACCAAGGTAGGTCAGATATTTCCTAACATCTTCCCAAGTTGTTGTGGGTTGGACAACTGCTTTTGCCCAACTTTTAATTATTTCTACTGCTCTAAAATTAACTTTGAAGGATTAAGTTATGGGGTATGGGGGTGGGGGAGCCATCCAGGTAATTTGCTTCCTTATTCCATTATCTTCCCACAATTCCCTCCACTACTCTGTCTTCTTAAATCTTTTTATGATCACTAATTTCTTGAAGATTCAAGTCACTTGCAGGTAGAGTTTCCAGTTGGCAAGTGTCAATGATACCTCAAAAAGTACACCCAAACTCAATCTATTCTAAACCAAAAGGACCTGTCTTTATCTTTCCTAGATGGAAAATAAGTAATACTTTGTTGTTGTTGATACCTAGAAGAATACAAAGGAGGAATTAAAGGGAGAAAGGAATAACATTTGCATTTGCTAAACAGTTTCTCCTCTAAACTTTCCTCGTCTTTAGCTCAACCTGTAGTTGCCTTAGAATCTTTTAACATTTTTCTTTCTTTATTGTTGTTGTGAATTTAATTAACAAATGCAAACCATTATATGTAGACACACACACACATATACACACTAAAAGTTTGTATAAAGAACTGAACTGTTACATATAGATCCTTTTGTGTGTATCATATATGAAATTTGAACAAGGTAGTAACAAAATTGCCCTAGTTGTCTGTGTCCCTTTCTGTACTTTGTTTTGTTTTCCTCTGTAGGTTTTAAAGACGTTTTGATGCTCCTTTTCCCTTCCCCGCCTCGCCCCCCCCCCCCCCCCCCCCGTCGATCTATTATAATTTCCTGTATCAGTGTTGTGATGGGGCCCTTTTGAGCCAGAGAGATGGACTCCATTTGGATAGCAGGCTGATTTTGTCAGACAGCAATTAAGTAAGTCCTTAGGTCACAGAAATAAAGAGAATGGCTCCTGGGTAGCTATTTCTCTTCCTCTCTGTTGAATGCAGATTATCAGGGATTTGAGATGCTCAGGGTTCAGGAAGCTCAGAGGCAGGTTTTGCTATTCTTGGGGAGAAGAGACCATTTCCTCCACAGCTGTTGATGCCATAGGAGCAGATGACAAGGGGAGTGTTTGATGTCACTAGTGTTTCTGAAGGAATGTTTAGGGGTACCAGGAAGTAAGAAGGCTGTTGATGTATAAGTAGGGGCAGACACAGAAACTGGATGTTATTTGGGGACTGAGGATGGAGCTCTGTGATGAGGTCAGAGTTGGGAGAGCTGGTTCATCAAACGTGGAAGAATTCACTTAGACCTTCTCTATAGCCATTGGGAGCTTTATTGACACAAAAGCAGTGGGCCTGAGATTTAGCAAGGAGCTAAACAAAGGCACTGATGTAGAGAAGGGACCAGACTTATATAGACAAAAAGCTATACAGCTTGTAGGATGATTTTAGGGTTTCTTATGGGGGTTGGAGATTTAGGGATAGGATAAGTTACGGGTAAGGACACAGGTAGAGGGCAACCAATGACACGAGATAAGGGAGACCAGAATTTGGAATTTTTATGGCCCTGGATGGGGGAGAGAAAGAATTCCATGGCCCAGGGTAATGGTAAGTTAGGTGGCATTTCAACATAAGGGAAGGAGACTCTAGGGTGCTAGGGAGTGAAATTCATCCTTTAGGGCACCTTTGTATCAAGAAACTTTAAGGCATCTCCAAGTTAATGGACAAAACAGGGTCCTTAGGGCACTGTTTGCATCCATATCATCTGGATGAATATGTGCAATGAATGGGCTGTAAGTGTGTTAGTAGGTGTGAGCAGATTGGTAAGAGTCCAGGGAGGAGTGCTGAGGAAGAGGTTCTACCACCAGAAATACTACAGTTTCCTTTCTCCCGCGTTCCTATGCAGCATGATCAAAACTAAAAATTAAAAATGAAAGTTCACAGACCTTGCAAACAGTATTAGCTCCTCCTGTAGCCTCTGGTGGTTCTGTGGAAAGGTCAGTGTTCAGTGCAAATCTGAATGGGTCAGTACTTCCTTAGAATTCAGATGACTAGCCCCTGTCCAAGACTGAGGCTAGAGGATCAATGCTACAACACTAGTCTTGGGTGACCTATGGGGCTGGGGAGGAAAGGGTGTTCGCAGCTGTGAGAGTTGGCCCAGACTGGTTCTCTTGTTCCTGACCTCTTCCACCACACTTTTTTCTTTACTCGGTCTCATTCTTCAATACATTAATCATCTAGGGGTTCCAAAATTGTCTGTGTCCTGATAGGTAAAAAGGCTCCGTGCCTGGCACATATTAATAAATTCTGATTGAGTTAACTTGCTCTTCTCTGCTTCTTGTTCAATTTGATGAAACCACTAGGTGGTGCTATAGACTTGAAGAATGCTTTTCCAGTCAAAGGAAAGACTTCAAAATTCTATCTCTGCATCTTACAACGATAAATGGTGCGCAAATGAGACTTCATGCCCCTGCTAATGGACTATGGAAGCAACTGCATAGGATTTTATAAGCAGAATAAATTTGATCATTCACTACTTTTCATCTGTTTTTGGAATATAGTACCAGAAAAGGATAATTTTGCCCTGGAGCTTCACATGGTGAGGAAGAGATAACAAGCATTTTTAAAGTGCCTACCATATGTCAGGCACTGTGCTAAGCACTTTACAAATATTATCGCATTTGATCCTCACAACAACACTGTGGAGTAAGTGTTATTATCCCAATTTACAGTTGAGGGAACTGATACAGACAGAACTTTAGTGACTTGCCCAGGGTCACCCAGGTAGTAAGTGTCTGAGGCTGGATTTGCACTTATGTCTTCTTAATTCTAGGCCAGTCCTTCTATCCACTGTACCACCCAACTCCCTCTGAGGTGCTATTCTGTATTTAAAATATTTCTTCCTAGACTTTGAAACCCTCATAGATATTTTTAGTTTTAGAGTTTCTTACAGAGATATAACTCTTATAGAATTTCTCAGTTCTTCTTTCTGTTGGGGAGAGTTGGCAGGATGGCATAGTTCTAGATGTGGAGACTTCAGACTTAGGTTCAAATCTTCCCTCTGCCAGTTACTACCTGTATGATCCCTTGACTTCTTTGGGATTTAATTTTCTAGTCTATAAAAGGAAAGGTTTGGATCAGATGACATCTGAGATTCCTTCTAGCTTTATGATCTTACTGCTTTGTTTCTATCATTTTTTTTTTCAGAGATGCAGCATGGTTGACAGTACAGTCTACGCAGGCACTCTACACCTCTGAAGGAGAATAGAATGAAGGAACTGGGCAATTGTTTGGGGATTGGAGTTTAGACAGAAACAATGGGATGGGCTATAGGGGAAGCAGTGGTGTTTATCGAAAAGCCTGTCCCCGATTTAGTCCTCCTTATGATCATAGGATTTAGAGTTGGAAGGGACCTTAGAGATTATCTAGGCCATATCCTTGTTTTCCAGATGAAGAAGCTGGGGCTTAGAAAGGTTGTCATTTGTCCAGTATCACCCAGGTGGTGAACCCAATTCTACTGACTCTATATCTACTTCTCTGTGTACCATGAAATGTTTCTCTAGGTCTAAGATAGAAAAACAAAGGAATCAGAATAAGTCCTCCATTCTTGACATTGCGCATGGTAATAATAATAATAGCCAGCATTTATATAATACTTTAAAGTTTGCAAAGCACTTTAGAAATATCATCTCAATTGATCCTCATAACAATTCTGGGAGGGAGGTGCTATTACTCTCCCCATTTTAGAGATAAGGAAGATTAATTAGGCTGGGTCATAGAGCTAGCAAGTGCTTGAGGTAGGATTCATTCTCTAGTCCTCCTGACTTGAGGTCCAGCATTCTATCCAGATCACCATCTAGCTGCTAGTGGGCTTCCTTTTCCTCCAACTCTCAATTACTTTTTTGGGGGTGGGAGAAGAGAAAATAATAAAGAGGACAGAACAGAAGAGTAAAAGACAAAGGAAGAAAGGAAGCTTCAGATAATTTTAGATAAGCCAAAATTTGGGGAAATTAAAGGTACTAAAAAAAAAGAAAGAAACTAGAATACCACCAAATCTGAAGTGAGGCATTATGGTATAAAGAAAAGAATACTAACTCTGAAGCCAGAGAATGCAGGCTCAAATCTTACTACCTGTGTGACCTTGGGAAAGCCACCCAAATTCCCTAGGCCTCCGTTTCTTCATCTATAAAATGCGAGTATTAGCTTTGATGGTTTCTGAGGTCCATTTCAGCTCTAGATATATAATCCTGATCAGGATCAGAAACCCTGCTGGCTTTCTCTCCTCTAAACATTGATCAAGGTGAAGAGACTGGAGGGTGGGGTGGTGGGAGGGGGAAAGAAGTTGTCTTTTGGAAGATAGAGAGGAAGTATAAAAGAGGTGGAAGGAATTTAGTGCCCAGGACTTGGTGAAGGGCAGCAGTGGTCATAAAAGATAGATAGAGAACATTATATAGTTTGCTATTGCCTACTTTATTGCTAGATTGATCGTTCAGTTTTCATTTCAGATGGCTGGTTTAGTAAGATGCTAAATGACATACACAAGCAGCAGGTGGTGCTGAGGAGCTAGGCAGGCTGAGCTACAGTCATCTGCTGAGCTGGTGGACCTATTAGGTATGATTTTGTGTATAACGTTTACTCCTTCAATTCCAGAGTGTGGGCAGAGCGTCACTAGCAGTTCATTCTTTTTCAGGATTGTGATCTCCCTTTCCAAACAGATTAATTCCCCTTACTACATGACGACTTGCTTTTTAAAGACCTGTACAGATGGAAGTGGTCACTGTAAGAAAAAAAAAAAGGAAAGAAAGAAACTGTTTTTGCATCCTGCTAGGTTTTCTTGCTTGTTTCTGGTTTCTGGATTGCTGTCTCTTTATTCCTCAGAATATTATTTCTAGGGGTGTTATCATTCCTGAAGTCCTCGGCAGGCTGATATACTCCAGTATTGGTCTCTTCTCTTTGCTCAATTGTACTAAAGTAGCTGCCAGGTTCAATTTGAACCAAATATTTTCTCTTCCTAGAATAAGGAACACTCTGTAAATCTTAACTAAAACACACACACTACCATTTCTGCTCATCAACAGCATTATCACATTTGCCAGATTAAGATACAAAGTAGGGGGGCGGAGCCAAGATGGGGGCTGGAAAGCAGGGATTTGCATGAGCTCCACCCCAGGTCCCTCCAAAAACCTATAAAAATGGCTCTGAACAAATTCTAGAACTGCAGAACCCACAAAATAGCAGAGGGAAGCAGGGCTCCAGCCCAGGACAGCCTGGATGGTCACTGGGTAAAATCTATCCCATGGAACTGGGAGCAGAGTGGAGCAGAACCCAGTGTGAGCAGCGCCTGGAGCAACCAGACCTGGAGCTTGGCGGAACAGGCCCTAGCATCCTGAATCAGTGAGCTGTGGCAGTTCCCAGACTTCTCAACCCACAAACACCAAAGACAACAAAGAAGAACTGCAGAACCCACAAAATAACAGAGGGAAACAGGGAGCCAGCCCAGGACAGCCTAGATGGTCGCTGGGTAAGGTCGATCGCATGGACCTGGGAGTGGAGGGGAGCAGAGCCCAGCGTGGGCTTCACCCAGACCAACCAGACCGGGAGCTGGGCAGAACAGGCCCTAGGGCCCTGAATCAGTGAGCTGTGGCAGTTACCAGACTTCTCAACCCACAAACACCAAAGACAACAGAGAAGGTTAGTGGGAAAAGCTGCTGGCGACAGAGTGAAAGGAGTTGGTGGTTTGGCCACTGCCTCAGGAGGCAGCAGGGGTGGTGCAGCTACAGAACTACAGCTGCAGTTGCTTCTGGCCCCAGGCCCACCTGGTGGGAGGAATTAAGTGGCTAATCAGAGCTGGAGTGCAGAGCCTGCTTAAGATCTGAGTCCAGTCCAGGTTGGTGGTACTTGGGGGAGGAGTAGCACTGGTGTGGCAGAACTGTCTGTATAGAAATAGCTCTGAAAACAACAGCATATTCCCTCAAGCTTGGAACAAAGTACTCTCTACTCTTCAAGCAGTCATACCCTGACAAAAAACTCAAGGGTCAAGTAGTTGGCTGGGAATGTGGCCAGGCAGCAAAAACAGACTCAGATTCAGACTCAGACTTTGGAATATTTCTTTGGTGACAAAGAAGACCAAAACATACAGCCAGAAGTCAACAAAGTCAAAGAGCCTACAACAAAATCCTCCAAGAAAAACATGAACTGGTCCCAGGTCATGGAAGAGTTCAAAAAGGATTTGGAAAAGCAAGTTAGAGAAGTAGAGGAAAAATTGGGAAGAGAAATGAGAAGGATGTGAGAAAACCATGAAAAACAAATCAATGACTTGCTAAAGGAGAGCCAAAAAAATACTGAAAAAAACAACACCTTAAAAAACAGACTAACTCAAATGGCAAAAGAGCTCCAAAAAGCCAAGGAGGAGAAGAACGTCTTGAAAGGCAGAATTAACCAAATGGAAAAGGAGGTCTGAAAGACCACTGAAGAAAATACTACCTTAAAAATTAGACTAGAGCAAGTGGAAGCTAGTGACTTCATGAGAAATCAAGATATTATAAAACAGAAGCAAAGGAATGAAAAAGTGGAAGACAATGTGAAATATCTCATTGGAAAAACCACTGACCTGGAAAATAGATCCAGGAGAGATAATTTTAAAATTATTGGACTACCTGAAAGCCATGATCAACAAAAGAGCCGAGATATCATCTTTCAAGAAATTATCAAGGAGAACTTCCCTGATAGAGCCAGAGGGTAAAATAGAAATTGAAAGAATCCACCAATTGCCTCCTCAGAAAGATCCCAAAAAGAAAACTCCTAGGAATATTGTAGCCAAATTCCGGAGCTCCCAGATCAAGGAGAAAATACTGCAAGCAGCCAGAAAGAAACAATTTGAGTATTGTGGAAACACAATCAAAATAATACAAGATCTAGCAGCTTCTACATTAAGGGATCGAAGGGCTTGGAATATGATATTCTGGAGGTCAATGGGCTAGGATTAAAACCAAGAATCACCTACCCAGCAAAACTGAGTATCATGCTCCAAGGCACAATATGGACTTTCAATAAAATAGAGGACTTTCAAGCTTTCTCAGTGAAAAGACCAGAGCTGAATAGAAAATTTGACTTTCAAACACAACAATCAAGAGAAGCATGAAAAGGTGAACAAGAAAGAGAAATCATAAGGGACTTACTAAAGTTGAACTGTTTTGTCTACATTTCTACATGAAAAGATGATGTGTATGATTCATGAGATCTCGGTATTAGGGTAGCTGAAGGGAATATACATATATATAGACAGAGGGCACAGGGTGAGTTGAATATGAAGGGATGATATCTAAAAAAAATCAAATTAAGGGATGAGAGAGGAATATATTGAGAGAGGGAGAAAGGGAGAGATAGAATGGGATAAATTATCTCGCATAAAAGTGGCAAGAAAAAGCAGTTCTGTAGGAAGGGAAGAGGGGGCAGGTGAGGGGGAATGAATGAATCTTACTCTCATTGGATTTGACCTGAGGAGGGAATACCATACACACTCAGTTGGGTATCTTACCCACAAGAAAGAAGGAGGAAGAAGATAAAAAAGGGGAGAATGATAGAAGGGAGAGCAGATAGGGGGAGGAGGTAATCAAAAGCAAACACTTTCACAAAGGGACAGGGTCAAGGGAAAAAACTGAAAAAGGGGATAGGTTAGGAAGGAGAAAATATAGTTAGTCTTTCACAACATGAGTATCATGGAAGGGTTTTACATAATGATAGACATGTGGCCCATGTTGAATTGCTTGCCTTCTTAGGGAGGGTGGGTGGGGAGAGAAAAAGGGAGAGAATTGGGAACTCAAAGTTTTAAAAGAAGATGTTCAAAAAAGAAGTTTTTGCATGCAACTAAGAAATAAGATACACAGGCAATGGGGATTAGAAATTTATCTTGCCCTACAAGAAAGTAAGGGAAAAGGGGATGGGAGGGGAGTGGGGTGACAGAAGGCAGGGCTGACTGGGGAATGGGGCAACCAGAATATATGCCACCTTGGAGTGGGTAAGAGGGTAGAAATGAGGAGAAAATTTGTAATTCAAACTCTTGTGAAAATCAATGCTGAAAACTAAATATATTAAATAAATTAAATAAATTTTAAAAAAAGATACAAAGTAAACTTTTAAAAACAAAGGTTAATGCTTTCCTATACCTAAACCCTGCAGATTTAAAAGGAGTAAGTGACTCATGACACATTTGACTCTTTCTGGAGAAAGAGAAAGGAAAGAAGGAAGGAAGATCAGCATTCCTTATTTCCAGCCTGAGCAGGATCAACGGTGAAGAACTTACCCCAGAGTTTGTGCCTGCATTGTCCTCACTGCCTTGATTCAGAACTATTACAACCTTTCAAAGCCCTCTCTTCACTCTCCATGTCAACCACTTCCTCCTTTTCCCTGCTTGCTTCTCCATGTCCCTTACACACAAGTTCTTTCCCAAGGTCAGCGTCAGTGGCATTCTTTATACATATATATCTTATATGTTTATACATATATATCTTTGTACATATATACATATGTAATATCAATGCACAGTGTATATTATCTATATACATAGCCATACACGTATGCATACAGATATCTGTGTACACACATCCATGTATCTGCTTTCCAACCTCATCATTGAATTTAAACTGCTCTTTCCAAAATTACCAATAATCTAATAGCCCATAGGCATATCAAATGCAAAATTTCCAAACTATGTTCATTACCTTTCCCCCAACACTTAACCCTCTTCTGAACATGCCTATTTCTGTCTGAGGTATCATCACCTTCCAGTCATCTAGATTTGCAGCTTTGGGTGTCATCCTTACCTTCTCACTCTCTATAGCTGTTCCAACAATCTTGCTAGCAGCTTCTGTGGGGGTGTCAGATCCACCGACAACCAGTACCCAGAAATCTGCCAACATAGGTTCTTTGATCTGCTTTGCTGAGGAAAGTAACTTTAAGGGGTTAACAATCTCAGTTTAATCAAACATACAAATATGATTCACAGTTCAGGGGGAAAAGATGCACCCTGAACTTCAAGGCAAATACAAATAGAAATTACAAACATCAACAGACAGCCCTTGTCTGATTCAAACCACAATACATAGTTACCAGTACCAACATCTGGGCTGCAAAGCTGGGGGGCAGTTTGCAACTTGCCCAGAGTCTCAACACTCCTTCCATGAGTGTGCCCCAAAAATCAAAAGCAAGCTCTCCTCAGTTATATCCAGTTTGGAGCCCTGAGGGCTCTGACCTCACCCAGGCTGGGTCTGGGAAAGTTCTCCATCCCCAGGATCACATCATATACAAATCAATGACTCCCAATTGTCTCAGTGCTGAGAAATACTCCAAGACAAAAAGATCCCACTTTCTCTGCCCCATTCAAACAAAGACCAGAATCATTAAAGGCACTTAAGAGAAGAAAAGTAAAAAGTCCCACCTTAATTACTATTACAATAGCCAATCTAATTGTTAAGTTTTATAACTCCAAAACATCTCTCCATTAAAATCCTCTGTCATGAAGATTCAGACCCTCATCATTTCTTTTTTACAAATAAAATTTTATTAATGTTCTTTGTAGTTGTGTCCCTTGTCAAATTTGCCCTGGACTATTGCAATACCTTATTGACCTCCCTTCCTCCAGTATCCCCTTTAGTCCATCCTCCACAAGTTGCTGAAAAGACTGACTTTATTTTTAAAAAAATATTTTTATTCCTGAGATTGACAGTCATTAACAAACTGAAGCATTTCAACATACAAAGAAGAACAAGGAAGAGAATTGTGTGTGAAACTGTGAACTATTATAAAGTTTGTATTTTAAAAGAAATATGTACATATATACACATGTATAGTATAAATTTAACAAGGTAAAAACAATATTTGTTTTGTCCTCTTCTCTATTTTTGTTTTCTTCTGTGCCTTTGAAAAAATACAAAAATGATCAGTGTTTTTCCTAAAGTGCAGGTCTGATCATGTTCACTCTCTTACTCAATAAACTGCAGTGGCTCTCTGTGTTCTTTAAAATCCAGCTTCATTATACATTGGTTCCCTGATGCATGATAACAACTTGTCAAATGACCTTTCTTGCTGTTCCTCCCACACTATATTTTATCTCCTCTCTGTGTACTATGTCTGAAATGCATATTCTCCTCACCTCTGCCTCTTATAATGCCTAGCTTCCTTCATAGCTCAAGCATCATCTTCTATGTGAATTCTTTTCTGATTCCCTTCTGCTGCTAGTTCCTTCTTCCCTCCATTACCTCGTATTTTTGAAAATATATTTTGCATATACTTATCTGTTACGGGCTCCCGAAGCCTCCTAACTTTCTTAGGGTTTCCCCCAAGACCCAGGCCTTTGCCTAGCAAAAGACCTGATCTCACGGAAAATGAATGGAGCGGGAGATGAAAGATGGTGAGTGACTCCGAATTTTATTTCAGCAAGCAGCACCTTTATATCTTTAGTGACGCAGGTACATTCTTTGGTTACGTGGGTGAAGGGCAGGTAAAAATCAATACACCTGGGTACTAGAACCGCCCCGACTCCGCCTACTCTCCTCCCCTTATCTTCCCACACTAACCCGAAGCTCCCTGCGGTCAGGCAGTCCAGGCAAAGAACCGGAAGTTCCACGTGCTCTGGCAAGCCCAGACAGAGAGCTGGAAGTTCCCTGTGGTCAGGCAGGCCTGAGCAAAGACCTGGAATTGCTAGGGAGGCACCAAAGGCGAGACCCCCTCCTCCTGGCTCCACCCACATCCCAAAACCTCGAGTCTATCTCAGCAGGCCCCTGGGCCTGGAGGTCCGAGGAGGGCAGGGCTCAGCTCTAACTTGGCCTGCAACACTCATCCATGCACATGTTTCCACAGGAAGGATGTAAGCTCCTTGAGGGCAAGAACTTTTTCATTTTTGTCTTTGTATCCTCAATATCTAGCAAAGTGCCGTGCACATTTTAGCTGTTTAATAAATTCTTGTTGATTAATTGATTTATTGATGGTAAAAAGCATCATAGAAGTATTGAGGTAAAATTGATAAGAGTTCCAGATTTGGCATAAGGGGATATAGGTTCAAATTTGTGACTCTGAAAAAGAAATTTGATCTTTCTGGCCTTATTTTACTTAGCTGCAAACCCTCTTCTACTTTGTTTCTGAGCTAGATATCCTTGAGGATAGTGACAAATGCCTTTGTAAAGCATACATCTCTCTGTTTATGCCTTCTTTGATATTATAATCAGATACTTATTTAAAAGTTATCTCTATTGTTCCCTCTTTTAAGGGACTTTTTGAAGGTGCAGAGATGAGAAGAAATAGAAGCCAGGATAACAGAAGTATGTTGGTCATCCTACCACAGAGCTCTGGGTGGCACTGGTCCTAGAAAGGATTAAGCATAATCCAATAAATTTGAGGTTTCAAGAACAAATAACTGGTGTACGAGCCGTGGAGGCAAGTGACCAGAATTGACCATGTCAAGAGCAAAAAGATACTTTTAGGTGCTATCAGGGAAGGAAATAGCTGAGAGACACCAATGAGAATGAAAGGAGACTTGCAGATTGCCAACTTCACCCTTTTATGAGTTAAGACTGTCTCTCTATGTCCCATGCATCAGCTAGAAGCCAGAAAGTTTTTTACTAAATATTGATTTTCTATGGCCCAGTGATTCATATCTTGCCTAGTAGGAAATAAATTTTGATCTGAATAAGATTTTCCCTGACTTGGGAGTTCTCTGGGATGGATTGGGCTTAGGACTTGGGGCATGACGAAATAGAAATAGCACTATAGAAAGCAAGGATGGGAAGAGCAGCAAGTCAGTGCTGACAGTGACACAATTTTGAAGACATTAAGGTATTGACTCTCAAGATAGTTGAAAGAGGGGAGGACTCTACACACATGAAAAAACTGCAGATTTTTTTTACCCAAAAGAGTCATCCTAGGGGAAATGCCAGTTAGATAATTGCCCTACATATTTTCGTTAAAAATTTCTTTTCTGGTAGCAGTGTGTGTGGTCCTCTTTGAGCAGTCAGGACCATGGACAGGGGTGGCTCAATCCAGCTCTGTACCTGCTCTACTCCATTACCCTCTGGTCTGACTAGTTCAATTAATGGTTCATGTCTCTACCTTCTTAGCTATGCCTCTTTCTTTCCCACACCATGTTTTTATTTCACTTACCTCTACAGAAGGTCATAGACGTGAGTAAGCATTAAATTAATTAAATTTGATTAAAAATGAAATAAAATGTAAGAGAAATGACTCAGGATTATAGAACACAACTCTCCCCTTTCTCCATGTAAGATAAATAGACTTTTCAAGCACCAAATCCCTTAGGCCACATCCAGGGTAAGTTCCTCCATTTCCCATCATAGGCAATTTCTCTTTACTCATAGGATCATTCATCAGTAGAACTCTCTCCCAACAACCAAAGTATTTCCTCATTCCTTTTCTCTACTTTTCAATTCTTTCCCTCCACCTCCTCAACCACTCTCTTTCAGGCTCTTCTCTTTCTGAGACCACAGAAGTGACCTTTCCACTCCTTGCTAGTCCTTAATTTGACCTCCATACATCATATATGCCTCTTTCTCCCTTTGCTTTCCTTCTTCCCTTTTCATGTACCTTCTCGTGATTCATATGTAATCCCACATACCTATAGGCAGTGCCTCCAGGTTCTGTCCATAATGCCTCCTGTACACTACTTCACTGTTACCTCTACCAGATTTCCACCTTCACCTATCTCCTCATACATATTAAGAAATTCTCTTGGAGCCAAGATGGCAGCCGGAAAGCAGGGACTTGCGTGAGCTCCCTACCAGGTCCCTCCAAAAACCTATAAAAAATGGCTCTGAACAAATTTTAGAACTGCAGAACCCACAAAATAGCAGAGGGAGGCAGGGGTTCATCCCAGGACAACTGGGATGGTCACTGGGTGAGGTCTATCGCACACGGAGCTGGGAGTGGAAGTGATCGGAGGGGATCGGAGGGGATCAGAGGGGAGCGGAGCTCAGCGTGGGCTGCAGCAGGACCAACCAGACCAGAAGCCGGGCAGAACAAGCCCTAGCGCCCTGAATCAGTGAGCTGTGGCAGTTACCAGACTTCTCAACCCACAAACACCAAAGACAACAGAGAAGGTTAGTGGGAAAAGCTGCTGGGGACAGAGTGAAAGGAGTTGGTGGTTTGGCCACTGCCCCAGGGGAGGCGGAGGTGGTGCAGCTACAGAACTACAGCTGCAGTGGCTTCCGGCTGCAGGCCCACCTGGTGGGAGGAATTAAGTGGCTAATCAGAGCTGGAGTGCAGAGCCTGCTTAAGATTTTCGTCAGGTCCTGACTGGCGGTTCTTGGGGAAGGAGGAGTGCTGGTGTGGCAGAGCTGGCTTTATAGAAATAGCTCTGAAAATAACAGTGCATCCCCTCAAGCTTGGAACAAAGTACTCTCTACTCTTCAAGCAGTCATACCCTGACAAAAAACTCAAGAGTCAAGTAAGTTGTCTGGGAACATGGCCAGGCAGCAAAAACACACTCATATTTGGTCTCAGACTTTGGAATCTTTCTTGGGTGACAAAGAAGACCAAAACATACAGCCAGAAGAAGTGAACAAAGTCAAAGAGCCTACATCAAAAGCCTCCAAGAAAAACATGAACTGCTCTCAGGCCATGGAAGAGCTTAAAAATGATTTGGAAAAGCAAGTTAGAGAAGTAGAGGAAAAACTGGGTAGAGAAATGAGAATGATGCGAGAAAACCATGAAAAACAAATCAATGACTTGCTAAAGGAGAACCAAAAAAATACTGAAGAAAACAACAACTTAAAAAACAGACTAACTCAAATGGCAAAAGAGCTCCAAAAAGCCAAAGAGGAGAAGAATGCCTTGAAAGGCAGAATTAGCCAAATGGAAAAGGAGGTCCAACCCAAAGAGGCCAGCTTCTGGGCTAATAATTCACTATTTCACAAAAACTGTTGGGAAAATTGGAAAATGGTAGGGCAGAAACTGGGCATAGACCAATATCTTATACCATATACCAAAATAAAGTCAAAATGGTTCATGATTTAGGAGCAAAGGCTGATACTATAAGTAATTTGGGAGAGCAAGGAATAATTTACTTATCAGATTTATGGAAAAGAAAAGAATTCATGACCCAAAAAGAGATAGAGAGCATTACAAAATGCAAAATGGATAATTTTGATTATGTTAAATTGAAATGTTTTTGTACAAAAAAAGCCAATGCAACAAAAATTAGGAGGGAAGCAGAAAATTGGGAGAAAATCTTTACAACTAGTATCTCTGATAAAGGCCTCATTTCTAAAATATACAGGGAACTGAGCCAAATGTATAGGAATACAAGCCATTCCCCAATTGAGAAATGGTCAAAGGATATAAACAGGCAGTTTTCAGAGGAAGAAATTAAAGTTATCTATAGGCATATGAAAAAATGCTCTGGATCACTACTGATTAGAGAAATGCAAATCAAAACAACTCTTAGATACCACATCTCTCCTGTCAGATTGGCTAAAATAACAAAGCAGGAGGATGATAAATGCTGGAGAGGATGTGGGAAAATTGGAACATTGTTACGTTGCTGGTGGAGTTGTGAGATGATCCAGCCATTTTGGAGAGTAATTTGGAACTACGCCCAAAGGGCCACAGGAATGTTCATACCCTTTGACCCAGCAATACCACTTCTAGGGTTGTATCCCAAAGAAATCACACAAGAGGGAAAGGGACCCATATGTACAAAAATATTTATAGCGGCTCTTTTTTGTGGTAGCTAAGAATTGGAAATCAAAGGGATGCCCATCAATTGGGGAATGGCTGAACAAGCTGTGGTATATGAAGGTAATGGAATACTATTGTGCCATAAGAAATGGGGATGATACGGACTTCATAACAATCTGGAAAAACCTACACAACGTAATGCTGAGTGAGAGGAGCAGGGCCAGGAGAACACTGTACACAACTACAGATATATGGACTCTGTGAGGACCAACCCTCACAGACTTTGCTCTTCTCAGCAACACAAGGTGCAAGGACAACTCCAAAGGACTCACAACGGAGAATGCTATCCACATCCAGAGAAAGAACTATGAAGTTTGAATGCAGATTGAGGCACACTTCATGCTCGCCTTTTTTTCTTCTCTTTTGTTTTTGTTTTTGGGGGGGTTTTTTGGTTCTGTTTCTTCTTTCTCATGATTCATTCCATTGGTCATAATTCTTCTCCACAACTTGACTAGTATATAAATTAATTTAATGTGAAATTATACGTGGTAGTTATATGAGATTCCATGCCATCTTGGGGAGGGAGTGGGGAGGGAGGGGAGAAAATCTGGAACTCAAAATTATGTAGAACTGTGTGTTGTACACTAAAAAAAATAAAAAATAAAAAAAAAGAAAAGGAGGTCCAAGAGACCACTGAAGAAAATGCTACCTTAAAAATTAGATTGGAGGAAGTGGAAGCTAGTGACGAGAAATCAAGATATTATAAAACAGAAGCAAAGGAATGAAAAAGTGGAAGATAATATGAAATATCTCATTGGAAAAACCACTGACCTGGAAAATAGATCCAGGAGAGATAATTTAAAAATTGTTGGACTACCTGAAAGCCATGATCAAAAAAAGAGCCTAGATATCATCTTTCAAGAAATTATCAAGGAGAACTGCCCTGATATTCTAGAGCCAGAGGGTAAAATAGAAATTGAAAGAATCTACAGATCTCCTCCTCAAAAAGATCCCAAAAAGAAAACTCCTAGGAATATTGTAGCCAAATTCCAGAGCTCCCAGATCAAGGAGAAAATACTGCAAGCAGCCAGAAAGAAACAATTTGAATCTTATGGAAAAACAATTAGGATAACACAGGATCTGGCAGCTTCCACATTAAAGGACCAAAGGGCTTGGAATATGATATTCTGGAGGTCAATGGAGCTAGGATTAAAACCAAGAATCACCTACCCAGCAAAACTAAGTATCATGCTCCAAGGCACAATATGGATTTTCAATAAAATAGAGGACCTTCAAGCTTTCTCAGTGAAAAGACCAGAGTTGAATAGAAAATTTGACTTTCAAACACAAGAATCAAGAGAAGCAAGAAAAGGTAAACAAGAAAGAGAAATCATGAGGGACTTACTAAAGTTGAACTGTTTTGCTTATATTCCTACATGGAAAGATGATGTGTATGATTCATGAGACCTCAATATCATAGTAGCTGAAAGGAATATGCATATATATATATGTATACATATATACATATGTGTGTGTCTATGTATGTATATATGTAGGTATACACATACACACACACATATATATATGTGTGTATATATGTGTATATATATATACATATATATATATATACACACACACACACAAAGGGCACAGGATGATATCTAAAAAAATAAAATCAATTTAAGGGATTAGAGGAATATATTGAGAGAGGGAGAAAGGGAGAGATAGAATGGGGTAAATTATCTCACATAAAAGTGGCAAGAAAAAGTGGTTCTGTAGCAAGGGAAGAGGGGGCAGGTGAGGGGGAATGAGTAAATCTTGCTCTCTTTGGATTTGACCTGAGGAGGGAATACCATACACACTCAATTGGGTATCTTACCCCACAGGAAAGAAGGAGGAAGAAGATAAAAAAGGGGGGATGATAGAAGGGACGGCAGATAGGGGGAGGAGGTAATCAAAAACAAACACTTTCGAAAAGGGATAGGGTCAAGGGAGATAATTCAATAAAGGGGGATAGGTTAGGAAGGAGCAAAACATAGTTAATTTCACAACATGAGTATTGTGGAAGGGGTTTACGTGATGATATGCATGTGGCCCATGTTGAATTGCTTGACTTCTTATGGGTAGGAAGGGAAGAGGGGAGAGAATTTGGAACTCAAAGTTTTAAAAACAGACGTTCAAAAACAACAACAACAACGAAAAATTTTTTCATGCAACTAGGATATAAGATAAACAGGCAATGGGGCATAGAAATTTATCTTGCCCTACAAGAGAAGAAGGGAAAGGGGGATGGGAGGGGAGTGGGGTGACAGATGGGAGGGCTGACTGGGGAATGGGGCAACCAGAATATACGCTATCTTGGAGTGGGGGGAGGGTAGAAATGGGGAAAAAATTTGTAATTCAAACTTTTGTGAAAATCAATGCTGAAAACTAAATATATTAAATAAATTAAAAAGAAAAGAAAAAATTCAGAATAATTAAAACAACCTAAGACTATTTCTCAAGATATTATCTGTTCTATCTGGCTCATGCAACTATTCATCATACTCCTGAAAAAACCGATTACAAATTCATGTGAAAAATAACTAGCAAAATAAATTCCAGCAAGCAAAAAAAAAAAAATTCTCTTACTGATTTCTCTGTCACTCTGTTGCTGTTGCTATTTTATCAATGACTTTTATTCACTCCACCTGCATTTCTGTTGTTTGGGGTGTTTAAGAAGCAAATAATCTCATATTTGAAGGGTAGGCATAGGTCAACCTTGGCTTCATCCTGGCTCCATTGCTCTTCAGAACATGTTATTCCAGTTGCTCCCTTTAGGGGGGTACAGAATAGTCTTTCACTATTGGAATGTCCTTTCCTTTGCATTTGAGGACCTTTTTCTTGATCGCTTGTAGAACTTATTTCTGAAATGAATTGTTAAATTTAACTGCTGGGCATCTTGGAGTTTGCAGCCTTGTGTTGTTTTTTTCTGGAACGATTTGTGAGTTCTTTCAATTGGTATTTCATTTTCCATGTTCAGAAGTTTTGGGAATTTCTCTTCTATTATTTCCTGCATTATGGTGTTGAAAATTTTTTCACCCTGTAGAGTTCTTCTGAGAAACCTATGATCCTTATATTGTCTCTATACACCCTTTTTCAAGATCTATATGTTTAGCTTGCAGAGTGAGCCTATTTTCTTTTAATGTTATTATTTTTGCTTTTCTTCTTCTAGATTGTCTTTCACTTCATGTATTTGTATTCCCAATCTGTTGTTCTTTCTTTTGTTCTTTGGTGAGGCTTGCCATTGCAGGTTCCAGTTTTTCTCTTCCACCCATTATTTTTGCTGTGCAACTCATAAATTCTGCTCTCATAATTCTCATTTCTCTTTTGGATCATTCAGGAACAGCAAGCTGTGGTTTCATGTGCTTTTTAAATTCCATAGGTTCTTTTTTTCTCATCAAGGGTTAGATTATTTTCATTTGTTTTGCAGTATTCTTAGATGCCTAAGCTTGTTTACTAATTCAGGAGGCCATATTTCCTTCTGTTGTTACTGTTTTTTCTGTTGATTTATCCACTTACATTCAAGGTCTTGGTTTTCTTCTTCCTGTAATCTTTGGTAATTTCAGTCTCCTCATGCCTCCTACCCCCCTTTTCCCTTATTGCTTACTTTCTGACTCTCTCCCCTCTGTGGTTTCCTTGGGGAATGGATCCCAAAGCATCTCAGCCTTCTCCCATGCTGGACAGTTCACCAGCTTAGATCTCTGCCCAAAGTGATCTTTGAGTGATCAGACCTGACTCCAGATAGATGTTGTGCTCTTTTCCATGGGCTTAGTGAAGTGCTGCAATGCTCCCCACCACCACACACACACATACACACAGTGTCTTTTCCTGGTCTCCCATCTCTCTCCCTCTCTAATCTAGTTCTTTAGCCTGGCACCAGAAGTTTGGAGTTTTGCAGCATTGGTGCTATGGGTTGTGGCCCCACAGTAAGCTTTTGCTCCTGAGGGGCTGTGACTGCCTGGCAGTTTGTTATGCCCAAGACAAATCTCTGGTTTGGAAAGGTTTGAAAGGTCATGGAGATCAGAGAAAATGTCTAGTCCTCTATCTTCTTGCCCCCACAACCTAGCCTCGTTATTATTTTAAATGAATAAAAATCTATTTTCTTTCCTTCCCACCCTTTAGTCCTATTAAAAAAATAGAAAAATAATTTTACATAACAAGTATGCATAGTCAAGCAAAATGAATTCCCTCAATAGCTGTATACCATATGTATATAACATATATATAGGTATAATACATATGTGCATATGTATTATACATGTATGTATATTACATATATGTTTGTGTGTATAATTCTATTTTTTGCAAACAATTTGTGTAATATTAGAAATAATTTTTCTTTGAATGTTTTATAGAATTCAATCATAATTCTATATTAACCTGGAGTTTTTTCCTTTTGAAATTTATTTATGACTTGTTCAAATTCTTCCTCTGAAATTGGATTGTTTAAATTCTTTATTTCTTGTTCTGTTAATTTGGGCATTTTGTATTTTTGTAAATACTAATTTTATTTAAATTGTTGGTTTTGTTGGCATGTAATTGGGCAAAATTATTTCTAATAATAGCTTTTATTTCTTCTTTATTTGTTGTGAATTCTCCTTTTTCATTTTTGATATTGCTAACTTCTTTTTCCTCTGTCATCTTTTTAGTCAAAATAGCCAATGGTTTATCTATTGTTTTTTAATTTTTTATTAGTTTTATTTATTTTACTAGTTTTATTAATTCAACAGTTTCTTGCTTTCAATTTTGTTAATTTGTTCTTTAATTTTTGAGATCTCTATTTGGGGTTTTGTAATATCAATTAAGTTGGGTGTCTTTGATTGAGTCTTATTAGGTGCTAAACCCCAGGCCCAAACCCCTATCTATTAGGTGCTAAGCCTATGTGCGTGTGAATTGGTAACTAAGGTGGCACTCCAGGTGGGGCCAATGAAGGGAGGTTTGATTATATCTTTGCTCAGAAGTAGGCCCCAAACCCCTAACTACTAGGTGCTAAGCCAATATGGGTGTGAAGCCCTCAAGGTCCTGGGGGAGGTGCTAACTCCAGAGCCAATAGTAAGAGCCATGTTCTGGTCACTCAGATGACATTTGATGATGGTTAAAGAGTGCATAAAAAGAGAAGACAGAGCTATTTGCTTAGGGCTCTCACTCTTGGTGGCATGCTGATGTGGAGACTCCGGGCAGCTGTAGAGCCCTCCAGCTTATAAACCCGGATGTTGGGACTTTGTTAAACTGGTAACTATGCATTGAGATTCAAATCAGACAAGGTCTGTCTGTCGATGTTTGTAATTTGTTTGTATTTGCTCTGAAGTTCCACTTTTTTTCCACTGAACTGAGTGAATGATATTTGTATGCTGGATTAAAGTAAGATTGTTAACCCCTTAACGTTCCTTTCCTTAGTAAAGCAGATCAAAAGAACCTGGGCTTGCAGTGTTCTGTGAGCTGGTTGTTGTTGGTTTTTCACCCCCACAGCAGCTGTTAGCTGGTTTGTTGAAATAGGTTTTCATTGGGATTTTTTAATTTGTTGATTTTCTAGTATTTTAGCTGCATTCCCTATTCATGGATCTATTCTTTTTACCTTTTTAAAAATATAAATGTGTTTAGAGATACAAAATTTCCCCTAAGGAATGCTTAGGCCACATCCCCAAATTTTTGTTTTCATTGTTATTATTATCTTTAGTGAAAATCGTTATCATTTCAATGAGTTATTTTTTGACCTAACAACTATGTTGGATTAAGTTATTTAGTCTCCAGTTAGTTTTAAAAGTTTTTTTTATTGATTATTCTTTTTTTTTACACCATCATAGCTATACCCTGTATCCCTCCCCCTCCCCTTCCAGAGAGCCATGCCATGTAACAAATAGTATTTAAAGAAACACACCTCCCCCCTGAAGACGATGAAGAGGAAAAAAATTTTGCGTAACTGATCAATACATTGAAAAAGGCCAAGATTATGTGCAATGTGTAACCTGTTGATCTCCTGATTCTGTGAAAGGCTGGGTTGGACATGTCATCTCATATCTCTTCATCCAGTTGATTTTTAATACTTTTTTCCAGGGGATTTTAATATAAATTTTATTGCATTGTGATCAGTCAAGGCTGCATATGCTTTTTTCATTCATTCATCCATTCTTTTTTCTATGCATTTGTTTGTGAGGTTTTTAATGTCCTAAGACATGATCAATTTTTGTGAAGGTTCTATACATGGTTGAGAAATTGGGATACTGCTTTCTATTTCCATTCAATAATTGCCAGAGATCTATAATATCTAATCTTTGTATAATTCTTTTCAGGGCCTTACCTTCTTTCTTGTTTATTTTTTGGTTAGAAATATCTAAGACTGATAGAGATAAATTGAAATTCCCCATTATTATAGTTTTATTATCTATTTCTCCCTGTAATTTATTTAGTTTTTTCTTTAAGTCTTTTGAAACTATGTCATTGCATATAAATTAAATACTTATATCAATTCATTGTTTATGTTACCTCTCAGGAAAAAAATGTAATTTCCCTCTTTATCTCTTTTAATTAAGCCTATTTTTGCTTTTTTTTTTCTTGTTTGAAATCATAATTGCTATCCCTGCTTTTTTGTGTATTTAGCTGAGGCATGATAGCTTTTGCTCCAATTCTTTACTTAAACTCTGTATAAGTTTTTATGTTTCAAACGTGTTTCTTTTAAACAATCTATTTTTAAAGTTGCTAATAAATCCTGCTAACTTCTTTCATTTTATTGGTGAATCCATCCCACTTACATTTGTAGTTATGATAGTTTATTGTTTATTTCCCTCAATTTTATTCTTTTACATTTTTCTCCTCTATACTTTATGTTTATTTCAAATTATTACCCATTCTTTTTTCCACTTAAAACATTTTCTTCACTATCCCTTCTCTAAATTTGTTTTGCTTATGACTAATACTTCCCTGAATTTATTCTCTTTTAATATTTCTATTTCCTTTATTCCTATTCCTATGCATGTCCCTCTTGGTTTCTTTTATACTTAGAGTGTCAATGTTTATATGATTTTTTTTAGTAGTACATCCATTCACTGGTCACTGGACAAGCACTTCACATTTAAAGTGCCTATTACTGCATTAATATTTGTAAGCAGTCTAACAACTTTGTGATTCTTGATACTCTCTGTCCCTTTTATGTCACTCTGCTCCCTCAACTGCAGAAGCAGAAGCACAGAACACAAAATTGTTGTTGTTGTTGTTAATTTCACAGCCAAAGAATTCATCACCAAGTAGCCAACCTACTGGTGATAACCAATCTGTACTCATCAAGACTGGGACTCAGAAAGCAAGTACCCTCCTTAAAGCCTTTCTAGCATGGTAGAAACTGCAACAGCATGTGTTATTGGCATAGTCTTCAAGGATCTTGGGCTACTTCCACATGATGGTGAAGTACCTGAAGAGGACTTTGTAGAGTAAACAGATAAAGGAAGCAAAAGTCAACACAAAGTAAACACTTTTATTTTCATTATAGCTTAGGAGTGATTTTGTATAATGCTTTGCCTCATCAGTCTTCTCCAGAGATTTCCTTTTCAATTTACTAATTGTTGGGCATTATTTTTCTCTATGTTCTATTGCTTATCAGTTCTTTACTGGAGGGCTGCTTTTTCTCCCCAATATAACATCTCACTGTAAACTCTGCTTCTCCCTTTTAATCTCTGCATCCCTCTCAGGCAAGCTATCAGCTATTCTGTCTTTCTTTCTCTCATTGTCCTCATACTCAGAATAGCTATTATTCAAGCCAGATATCATTGATTAAATCACTTTTTATATATTTTTATTTGGTTATTGTCTTAATGGGTTGTTATGAGAAAATATTCATCATTTTAGAAAACAATTTCTGCCATAAGATGAAATTTTGTATCTCTGACCTCTGTACCAGAATCAAGTTATAATGGTTTCTAGTTAAAAAAAAAAATAATGGTTTCTAGTTACATGGGATTTAAATTCACAGGACTAGGAAACAGAATATTTATGATATTATGCAAGTTTTTGTGTGGGAGAAAGTACATAAAAGAGTTGTTTCATCACTTTAATCCTTCCTGAAAGGGTGGACAAAGAATTTATGCTTCTGACATAGGAATGTCTATGAGATATTTCTCTTTGGAATATTGCCAATTACAGGGGAGGAAAAAACTATGAGAAGCGAATAGAAGAATAAAAGGGTGTGTGTGAAATTTGAGTAATTAGTCATAATAGCCTATCTGAGTAGGTAAATCACCTCTAGCTGAATCAGATAAATGAATCAATGAAAAATAATCTATTAAATACTTAATAAGTGCCAGGCACGGTGCTAGGCAATGGGATACAAATACAGGCGAGCTAGATAGTCCTTGACCCCAAGGTATTTATATTACAATTAGGGAAGACTGTGGTGGCCAAGTAGAATGTTTTGGCCAGAGAGAATGGTGACTAGAGTAACAAGATCATTTACTGACCCACCCTTACAGGGAATGGTAATGTTGGTTTGAAAGCAGTATTCAATTAAGGACAAAAGTCTTTGGAAAGGCTTTCAGTGCCATATTGTCTTCATCACAACTTCTAGTTACAGATTAAGAATCACAGAAACTCATAGTTAGTAGGAACCTCAGTTGCCAGTTAATCTAAGCCATATCTGAACAGGAAGCCCCTCTACAATTTATGTATGAGTAATGTTCCTGTAGCCCCCTCTTTAAAACCTCCAGTGAGAGAGAACCAATTATTTCCCAAGGCATTTTTGGACAGATTCAATTATTAGGAAGATTTTCCTTACTTGCAGCCAAAATGTACTATTACCTGGCACCAAGCAGAACAAGTTTAATCTCTTGTCTATATGATAGCTCTTAAAATATTTAAAAGGCAGTTATAATGTGGCCCGTCTCTTTTCCAGTCTAAATAACTCCTGTTACTTCAAATGATCCTCTTACAACACGGTCTTCAATAGTCTCCATCATCCTAGTTCCTTCAGTTTATTAAACCATTATTATATACCAGCCTCTGTAAGTTTCTGAGAATACAAAGGAAAAAAAATGAAACAATCCCCTCCCTAAAGGAGTTTTTATCCTGCTGGATGAATTGGATGAGTTCATAGATGAGTAAATAAAAAATATATAAAAGGTAATTTATGTGTATGTTGATAGTGAAGAACACTAATGGCTTTGGAGATCAGGAAAGGCCTTCTATAAGAGGCAGCCCTTAAACTGAGTTTTGAAGGGATAGAGATATCTCAAGAGGCATAGGTGAAGAAGATGAGCATTCCAGGCATGGGAAACAGCTTACACAAAGGCATGGAGTTGAGAGATGCAATGCAGTACACAAGGAATAGCCTATAGTCCAGTGTTTGGAACTCAGAGCACATGATGGCCAGCAATGCGAAATAAGCCCAGAAAGATAGATTGGAGCTATCTCGTGAAGGGCTTTAAAGGCCAAATAGAAGTAGTTGTATTTTATCCTAGAAGCAAGAGGGAGCCACTTTAGCTTCTTGAGCAGGGAGATGACACAATTAGACTTGTACTTTAGGAATATTAATTTGGCAGCTATGTGGAGGCTGAATTGGAGCAAAGAGAGACTGGAGTCAGGGAGATCAATTAGGAGGCTATTGAAAGGTGATGAAGGCCTGAAGTAGGATGTGTGAGTGGAGAGAAGGGAATGAAAGTGAGAGATATCTTGTAGACAAAATCAATAGGGCTTTCCAACTCATTAGATGTGGGAAGGGGGTGGGGGTAAGGGAGAAGGAAGATTTAAGTATGTCTCTGAATTTAGGAACCTAGGTGACTGAAAGAATAGTAGTGTTATACCAGATGCGAGTGAGACACGCCACAGAGTATAAGTTTTGAATGGAGAAGTTTATTAGCCGGCGGTCATTCGGGGAAAATTCCCAAAGCAAATGACCACGTTTAAACCGAGAGGGTAGTTTACATAGACAATACAGGATTCAGTGCTTAATTATCTCTTGAAGTTTACATATGTTATTTTGCAGACTCAGCAAGCCTGTGTTATTTCCCTTTTTATGACCATGATACATTAGAGGAACCTCCTGAATAGATTGTAAATACAACATATCAGACAGTTGACAAAGTGTCAATTGGAATTACAACCCAGGATCTCTGTCTCCAACTTTTGCCATAACTCTTGAAGCTAGGAAGGCTCAAGATATGGTAAAAGTCATATAATTCAAGATAATGTCTAGGGCCAAGGCTTCCATCCTGGTAATTAGCTTACATTCCTTGGAAATGTCTTAGGGGCCCAGGACACTCGCCAAATGGCAGGAACTCAAATCTGATTTTCTTACACAAACTGGGGTTTGCAGTTAGAGGCTGGGGGCAGGGTTTTTCTAGCAATAGCTGGCTACTCAAGTATCACATCTCCCACTTCTTTTATGGAACATTTCAAATATTTGAAAAGGAATGACTTGATTCAGAGCACCTGAGGTTTGGGCCACTAAGACAGGGACAGAATTAACATGAGAACGAATAAGGTTGGAGACATAAGAGAGTAATCAGGAACCTATAGTTACGGACAGGATCAATAAAATGAGGGGGGGGCCAGCCAAAGTGCTAGCAGGGTGGTGAGCCAGGGGGGACATTGGTCCCCTGAAAATCACCCAATATCAGCTTAGGCTAGTGCCAGGTGAAAAACTTGCAGTAAAAAAATTCCCTAAACGCATCCTGTAAAGCAGGGATTTGGGAAGTAACTGAAGGCTTACATATAGTAACAATAGAGGGCAAGGCTTCACGCAGAAATTCAGAAGCTTCTTCAATTAGAGTGGCTGTAGCAGCCAGGGAGTCTAATTGTTTTTAAAACAGGCAACTGGCTTAGGCAACTAAGGACTGCGTTAGGACTCCCAAAGCCTGTGCTCTCCCTTCATCAACATGCCAAGTGACAAGTTTGTAAAGACAAGAGTTTTGACAAGAGTCAGTTAAAGTATATATCTGTAAAATATTAAGCAAGGTGCTCCCCTCAGGATTAGGGTCTCATCCCTTAATGACTAACAAGGGAAAAATATCCTTAAGTAAGTCTGATCTGGCCTTGTCAACAGAGGTAGGGGTATTTCCTGAGCAAAGTTTAGAGAACAAAGAAGCCCAGGTCCTGGATCTTCTTCCAGTTACTCATTAATGGTATATACAAAATGGTATAAAACATTCCACATTTCCCCCTTTTGGTCAAAGGCAAACTGAAGGTTTTCGCCTGAAGACCAATTAAGGTATGGAAAAAACCTCTACCTTAAAAGTTCTAAAAATCCTTATCTAGGTGGATTCAGGTTTTTTTCTTTCTGTGTTTGGACATCCCCAGAGATGGACAGTAATTATAAACTACTTGTAAACAAGCAGGGGGAGCAAGTTGCAAGGGGGATCAGTAGGGAGCACAATGGGGAAACTAGAGCACCCGAGTAAAATAAACTAAAGACACCAAAGGTACAAGTAAACAGTCTTGGGAACGCAAGGGACTCAGAAAGAGAGTTGTCCTTCGTACTGGTCCAGAGTCTCGGGAGGGGCTGCCTGCGTCTGATGCTGTCCCCTTCAGGCTCCTTTGAAACCAGAGGGCAAGGTGTCCTATGGGCTCAGATGTCCACTTGGGATCAGGGGCAGATGTGACAGAAGGATCAAGGAGTCCATCCACAAGTTGGCAGCTGTAGAAGTAGTCAGATCTGATAGGAGCTTCCAGAATACATATGATTTGATAATTGAGAGAAAAACAGCACAACATAGGTCCCAGCCACACAGGGCTAAGTTCAAACAAATACAATACCTAGATAGTAAAAGAGAATTCTGCTTCTCTGGTTCGGATCTAGAAATTCTCAAACAATTCTAACTTAATATAACTTAGTACAATCACTTAAATTTGGTTCTCCTTCTTTTAACTTCAGAGTATTTCAGTTCATATATCATCTACTGTTTCTGTCCTTACCTAAATTTTGTACCTGGTATAAGAATCCTTTAAAATATGAAGGTCCAACCATAAATTGAACTCATCTTCCTTTAAAATCATCAGACAGATACCTTACAAAGGAGATATAATTTCACTTGTAACAATATCTTATACAATTTCCTTGTGCAAAAATCTACATTTAAGATCTTATTACCAAAACATACTTATCAGTTCGAATTTCCAGAATTGATAAATTTTGGAGCCAGTCATACACATCTGTATATAATTCTTAGGGGAATTGCCTTTTTCAAATTTTTCTATCCCTTCCTTCTCTTAGACATTGATCACATTACATCTTTACCTTATTTGCTTTGCCTAATCATTTCCCCCTTTTGGAGGATGTTATCCCTATATTATTTCAATGTTTTATTTGGCCATGAACATAGGTTAAAATTGTAAGCTATTCATATCTGTATCCTATTATAATAACTCAGAGATATTTCAATATTCATCTATTACCTAACAGATTTAGCATAGTGCTTACAAAACTTCTTGTTAATATAAATTTGCTATGAAAGAAATGAGGGACTATGTCATATATCTTAACAGAAGGAAAGAACTTCCTCAGCTCTGTTTGATTCCAGGCATGAGTCATATCTGATAGCCAATCTTATAGTCACCAGGTGCTGAAAGCTGGGCTTAGGAGTAATCAGGTGGGGATTTTCCTTTTCAGAAAGGAAATAGCAGAATTGGAAGGTCAGGAAGATCCTACCTAGGCTGTGTCCAAGGTTGTCTTCAAGACTTTTTCCCAGGCACAGACCTTTCAAGTTCTCAGCTTGCAATGCCCGCCATACTACTACTGGCTTCATGTGACCTAAACCTGTAATCAGAGCTTAAAACAATATTAAATTGTAGTCCCATAAAATCTTAAATAGCAAATAAATATCCTTCACATGAGACTGCCCAAATTTCATTGAGCTAATAATTAACAAATCAAGCTACATAACATTTCCAGCTTCTAAATACTTCCTCACACTCTTTCCCAACTTGCTAAAACCATCTGAAACTATCATTCTCAGGACAGGGGAGGCTTAGCTAACTCCCATTTGTCCCCTAACTTTCTCATCTGCCTTTCATATCCCCTCAAGCTTTTATTTACCTTTCCAACCTATTACTTACGTTTCAACCATAACACAAAACAACTCATAAGTTAGTACTTTTTACTGGCATAACTGTGTATACTGGAATCCCATTCCAGCTTGCTTAAACAAACAAAAGAGGTTAATGACTGACCTCACAAGTTGATGGATTTGTCCCTGTTAATTCCTTCTGGAGGAAAAAGGAACACTTCAGGAATTGAGTCTTATACACATTGTTAAGCTCTAACTCTCGCTTAAAATCACAAAAACATTTTCCAAAATACTTCTAGAATTGTTTACCTAAACTGAAGAAGTCTCTGATTTAGTCACAGTAATTAATTACACTATTTGTGTCAATACCTAATTGCTCTTATATCACTTCACAACATCCAAGAACTCTATCTCGCATAAATACAATACAACTTTAAAATCCCGGCCCTAATCCATGGGATAATGATTCAATCCTACATCATAAAACTTCTCTTCCCTTTCTAATTATTCTCATTAACACTTTAGAAACCATATTATCTTTCATTTGACTATACAAGAGTACCAATATAACCAGTCATTTGATTAAAACAACAAGATTTTACATATTTGCATTTATCCAATTTCCCATTTTTTTAAAACAACTTCTTTCACAATGGTAACAGATTCTGGCAGATAACTTCCCTTTTGTTACTACCTGCTTCTTTCTGATTAAAGAGATTTGCCACATCATCTCCCCCTGAGGGTGGGTTCTTTCCCATCAGATGGCAAGCTTCACTAATAAGAACTGTATCCTTAAGACTCACAACCTCCTTGAAACCTAATCTTATCCTAAAAACATCACCTTTGCTGACTTTAAAAAGCCAGGTTTGAGACCCCTACTGTCCTTTCTTTCAGTAAAAACTCAAATCCCAGTAATTGTTGCTCCTCCCCCTTCCTTCTTAAAGCAAAATAACCTTTAAACATTTGGATTCATTCATATTCCCAAAGTGCCATCACCAATTAATCCATAAACCTCCAGATTAACATATATAAATATGTATCTTTAGATGATACAGGCTTGAAAATCACACTCCTATATTTTCAAAGTATTATTACAACTGAATTCTTTGTTATTATAGAATTTCTAGATATCACAAAATCCTTTAGTCAAAAGGATGTTGTAATGGGGATAACACTTAGTTTCTATACCCAATTAAGTTAGCTTTTATTACAATAACAAAGTTTACCAGGACCTTTAAAAACTTTGTTCATAGGAATCCCTCTACCCTGAAAACTTTCACAAGATTGAATATCTAAACGTCCTCAGTGCAGTTAACAACCTCAATTTCTTAATTAAGTACAATTCTTAATCTAACCTCTAGATTACAAGAGGAATTTTAATCACTAGTGGTAACATTCTTAATTTCTAAGGCCCAATACTCTTAGCATTGTAAAAGAAAACATTACTGTTTATAAAACCATACTTTAACAGTTCACAAGAAAACCCGAAAGGCCTCTGCACAAATTCCTGACTTATAGCAAAAACAATTTCAATTGAACTTCCTTTTAAATAAAGACAAAACTTGGAAGTTCATAATTCTTTAAGTTACAGCAATTGTCCAGCTTCTTAACCTAATGCAACTTTAAGCCCTAAACATTATTATGTGTATAAAGTTTGAACTACTCATTTCTGTCTAGGTAAGTACATTCTAAACCAAATATGACAGTTTAAAATTACCAAATTCTCATCACATCCTTTAAAAGCACCCAATTCACATATATCAAACTCAGATTAAAATTACGTAATGGTCTTCTCAAATTACAAAATCTAAGAATTTTAGAAATATAATTTTAGAAGTACAAAAACAATAAATTTCAGGTTGCAATTCCAGACTATCACATATAGGAATTATTGATCCTATTACTTCTGGTATTTCTATATTAATATATTAGTATACATGCATAACATATATCAATACATTAATATCTTAAATACACTTTATTTATTTAACTGTATATCCTCAATCAGGTAACAAGTTTCTTTTAGCTTCAGCTTCCACAGTCTTTCAATGTGGAGAGTGGGGGGAGGGATGTGGCCAGGAGCAAAATCCCCCCCACCTAAATTTCCCCATACAAGTTTTCTCTTTCTTTCCTAATTCTTGACCCAAAGTACCTCAAACATTTCAAGTGAATAATCAATTACATACTCTCCCAGCTTTTATTATTTTTAGAATCTAACCACCCCTTAATTCAGAGCCCATTTATCAATTTAGGTGAGCAAACTTCTAAACCTCTATGCACAGAGAATCTTCCATCTCGTCTTTAAACCACCAGATATATGCTCATAAAAACTTTCTCACATGGAAAGTGTGTTCTCATGGTTAATATCAGTATTATTAATTATTCACTTGTTACAACCACATATAACAGTTCCAAATTTTATCACATATAGAAATTATTCAACTTATTATTTTGGTATCCAAAAAACTACTTCAAAGGTTAACAATTACATGAAATCAGAGAGAGATAATAATGTTGTGTCTAAAATATAAACAACCATCATTATTATTTCCCTTTGCAAATCAGGAAACAGGTTAAACAGAGATTAAAATACAGTTTGCAATTGGAACAAAAATGTGAAGTTACCTAGAGCAGAAGCTGGTATCCCAATGGTGACAATTCTGGGAGGCAGAAAGTCCAAATCCATCTACCTTGCCCTTCCCCACGACCGCAGAAGTTACTGAGCCTAGGGCAGTTTGCATGTTCTGAGGACAGAGTGGGCAAGATGCAAAGGACCTGGATGGCATTTCCAAGCTTTGCCAAAAAAGGATGGGCTACCCAGGGGCACAGGACTGACTGTTAGTCTGTGAATTTCTGTCCTTCTCCTCCTTTTCACCGGGTGGGGAAGGGTGATTTAAGTTTTCCCTACAGCTCTCCTGCGTTCTTCTAATCTGATCTGAGAGGAGAGGAGTTTGTTTTATCTGCTCTAACCTTTACTGCAGCCCTGAGACAGGATAACAATGGTGAAAAATCTCAAAGAAGTAAACTTCACTCCTTGCTTACTCCTAAAAAATCTTTTGTACTAGAGTCTAAGGGAGAAGATTCCCTCCTAACTGTGATCAGGGACAAAGACAAATGCGAGAGTCCCATAGAAAACTTTTAACAGAGGTTTTAGCCAGAAGGCATTCATTGGGAGGAGGTGTTTCAGCAAGAGGAGCCCCTGGAATGAATTTACAATTTCAGGAGTTCCCTCTCCCGGAGTTCAACTAACCAATTTCCAAACTTTTTAACAATTAAAACCCAGAATTTGCCAAAATTTTAACCCTTTTTCTTTCCGTTGTAGCTCTAATTCGGCCACAAATAGAACCACAAGGGAAAAAAAATCTTTGTTTCCCTAGTTGCAGCCTGGAATCTCTGGCTGCCTGCATTTCAGATTTTAACAAAACATAGACATTTCACAATTTGACATAGACACACGAACAGAGACAAACTCAAAACGTAACAAAAAGACACAGTGTGGATCGAACTGAAGGCTAAACAGGTCCCCTCAGAGGAAAGAAAAGTGAACCAGATTTCCTCCTTAGGGATAGGACCCTCAATCTCCCCACACCCAACACAAAACAGAAGACCAGATGGCATGAGTTGGTTGAGGGCTAAACAGGTCCCCTCAGAGGAGAGAAAAGTGAACCAGATTTCCTCCTTAAGGATATGACCCCCAATCTCCCCACACCCCAGCAGGAAGAGGCTGACGTCTCAGCTCTTCCACTCTGCCCACCTTCCCCTCGTCAGGGGTGTCGTGGTAACAGAGACCAGAGTGGCTAGCCCAGAAACAGAAAATCTTACCTCTAAAGGCCTGAAAATCAGAATTCTCCGTAGGCCGAAAAGGGACAGGTCAGCAAAGAGCCCATTCTCCCAGACCGTCTCCCCACATCAGAGTCCTAGGAAAAGAAATCCCCAGGAGCCGGCCCTCTGAAGTGAGAGAAGGTGGATCGGGGGTAGAGACTCCCTGTTGAGGTCCGGAATTCTGTGTGTGTCTCCAGGGCGGTAACACGAAATTCCGCCTCATCTCACTGGGGCCTCCAAAATGTTATACCAGAAGCGAGTGAGACACGCCACAGAGTATAAGTTTTGAATGGAGAAGTTTATTAGCCGGCGGTCATTCGGGGAAAATTCCCAAGGCAAATGACCACGTTTTAAGTGAGAGGGTAGTTTATATAGACAATACAGGGTTCAGTGCTTAATTATCTCTTGAAGTTTACATATGTTACTTTGCAGACTCAGCAAGCCTGTGTTATTTCCCTTTTTATGACCATGATACATTAGAGGAACCTCCTGAATAGATTGTAATTACAACATATCAGATAGTTGACAAAGTGTCAATTGGAATTACAACCCAGGATCTCTGTCTCCAACTTTTGCCATAACTCTTGAAGCTAGGAAGGCTCAAGATATGGTAAAAGTCATATAATTCAAGATAATGTCTAGGGCCAAGGCTTCCATCCTGGTAATTAGCTTACATTCCTTGGAAATGTCTTAGGAGCCCAGGACACTCGCCAAATGGCAGGAACTCAGTCTGATTTTCTTACACAAACTGGGGTTTGCAGTTAGAGGCTGGGGGCAGGGTTTTTCTAGCAATAGCTGGCTACTCAAGTATCACAGTAGCACCCTTGACAGAAATTAGGAAATTTGGAAGAAGGATTTGGGGGTGTGGGGGTGAGGTGGGAAATGGGGAGATAATGAGTTCTGTTTTGAAGATGTGTTTGAGAAGCTAATGGAACATCGAAGTGGAACTGTCCTGTGGGCAGTTGGTGATGAGAAATGTCAGCTCAGGAGAGAGATAAAGGTCGCTTTTCTACCTCTGTCCTCTTTCTTATATTATTCTCTGTGCTTAGAATTCTGTTCTGTACCCTATCCCACCCCGATCTCTGTCTGCTGAAATCTTACATATTTTTTCAAGGTCTACATCAAATTCTACCCTCTAGTTTCAGTCTTTCTTCATTTCGTGAGTCAGAACCAAAGTCTTCCTCTTAATTTTTATAGCACTTTGTATCTCATGCCCTTATTATACTCTATGGGCTCTCTATATTTTATGTCTTATTTACTAGAATGTAACTCTCAGTCCTAGTGATCTTTGTATCTCTCTCAGGGCCCAGCACATTGTATTGCATAAAGCAGGTATTCAATAAATGGTAGTCCAATTCCAGTTTCTAGCTCGTGTTCCAATATTATCTAATTTTGGACCTGACTCCTTCCCTTATGAAATGTCTCTAGTAAGGCCACACAAAGCTTTTAACTAAATACGAAAGGCTAAAAGAAAAAAAAAGCCTGATTGTACATATCATTGATGAGCTATTTAATCAACCAGTGATTGTGGCAGCAACTAGAATAGCTTTTTGTTCTCCATTTGTAAAGTCCTGTTTTCTTGCTAAAGTTACAGTGATGGAGGGAACATATTCTCCAGAAGAATGACTAAGTTAAAGGCATTACGTCATTCTGAGAGACAGCATGGAGTATTGGCTAGAGGATTGTAGTCAGTAAGAGCCAGCTTTAAATCCCACTCCAGATACTTGCCAGTTCTATGACCATGGATAAGTCAGAAACTTTTAGAGCCTCAGTTTCTTCATCTGTAAAATGGAGGTGATAATATCAATAGTGCCTACCTCACAAAACTGTGAGGCTCAGATGAGAAGCATATAAAGTACTTCAAAGTGCTACATAAATGTTATTTGTTATGATTTGTAGACATGTTTAATCATGAATAAGAACCATTTATCATCGAGTGAGCTAAGTAATAATATCTTTCTCACTTTTCCAGATTGATTCTTCATAATGGGGCCTTTTCTCTATTATTCAATATAATTCAATGAATTCAAATATTATTCAATTTTCTATTATTCAGTTCTGTTATTCAATATTTTTCAGTAGGGATTAGTTCAATGTTGTCTTTGTATCAGCAGTAACTGGAGCAATGCCTAGCCAGTAGGAAGAGCTTAATAAATGCTCATTGAATGAATGAATATTTTTTTTAAGAAACCGTGAAGCCTGTGTTTGAGTAGGAATCTCAGAGCTTCAGTGAAAATGTTAACAGCTTTAGGTTAGGCTGCCAAATGTTAAGCATGCTGCCTTGTTCCTAGAAAAATACTCAGGATAGAGAAGTGGAATTATCTAACATAAAGCATATGTGTAATAAAGCAAACAATGTAAAAATCTAGGTTAACTCGATGAGCACATGGCTTTGCTTCTAAGTTGATTGGTGGATCGTCTTTTGCCAAAAGCAGATCACTGTTTTTAATATGCTGCAGTTTTTCTGAAATTACTCAAATGAATTGTCTAGACTGGAAAACCTGAAATCAAAACTGCAAGCTTTAGCATCACTCGGAAAAACTAGAAGTCTCAGTATGGAGGCAAGCCTCTTCCTGAGAATGTTGATATTTCCAATGCTACCACTTAAGACCCAGAAAACCTGGGTTTGAATTCCAGTTCTACCACTTACTACTGCTGTGACTGTGTGTATGTAAGGAGGAGTTTGTTATTCTTTTTAGAGTTCAGTTTCTCAGGATCCATGGCCATGGCATTGTCTAGTTTCCAGGTGTTAGATAATAACTCCCAGAATAGCTCCAAGGATCCTACATAGTAATTCCTAGAATCCTAGTGATAGTCCTACTGAGGCTGCATCATGAAATAATGGGGGCGACATAGTTGATATTTACTACATTTGCGCAGAATGACGGTATTGCTAAAGTTAACCTGTGAGCTTAATGTGGCAAGATGCCTTCTTTTTCTGTTGCCTATAAGGCAAGTGGGCACTGGTCAGTGAGTGGGGAAACCACGGGTAATGCATAGAGGAATGCATGTACCTACCTCAACTGGCCCCCGTTGAGGCTTGAGGGGATTTAGGGGAGTGCACAAGCTGTACCTGTCTTGATTGATCCCATCCAGATGGAGGGGTAGCTGCCCACACTTCTCACTAGCCCCTGCAAGAAGGGTGATTTGGGAATGCTGTAGGAGCTGGTTTTCCCGTTATTAGCAACCTTGTGCAAAGACTAGACTAGAATAAAGTAAGATTATTAACCCCTCCGAAGGTGTCTGCCTCTCTGACCAGATGAAGAGTGAATCTATTAGAGGCTGGAGTCTGAAATCTCCAGTGCCTCCTGTGAGTTATCTGTGAAACGCTGTGGACCAGTCACTTTGCCTTTCTGAGCCTCAGTGTACTCACCCCTAAAATGGGCATAATACTTATACTACATACCATATAGACTTTTTGACAAGATCAAACAATGTATACAATAAACATTATAAACATGTTATTATTGGTAATAGAGGTAGTATGATGTAGTGCAGTGGTATCAAACTCAAATAGAAATAAATCCTTGCCTGTAGCATATTGACTCGGAAAGCCACAAATCAACATTTCTATATTTTATTGCATTTAAAAAATTTTGTTAAACATTTCTCTTCAACCATTACACTTTAATCTGGCTTGGCCTGCACTTGGGGGTGTTGTGGGCCCAAAGGGCCCAAGGCAGCAAGTTTGACACTTGTAGTAACAGATAATGTAGTAGATAGAGAACTGATCTTGGAGCCAAGAAGCCCTGGGATCAAGTTCCGCTTTTGATATATACTGGCTTTTGAACCTGGGAAAATCACTTTACTTCTCAGTGCTCTAGACCACTCTGTAAGACTATTAATTTCAGACAAGGTGCCAACCTATACTGGTACAGGCAATATCTCATGCTAGTGAAATCTCAGGCCCAGTCCCCATTCCTATCAGTACCATATTTCTGCAGTATATTCAACTGCTAGAATCATGATATGGAATAAAAGCTATCAGTACAGCACAGTGGTAAGAACATTGGATATAGAACCCAAACCCTGAGTTTAAATCCATGTTCTGCCACTTGGTCCCTGAGTGACTTTGGACAAGTCACTTAACCAGGGCCTTAATTTTCTCTATGATCTTATTAGTGCCTTATTGAGCATCTATCATTTGTTCAAGTCTAAGCTAGATGCTAAAGGGAAAACAGAAATAAAAGATATGGTACCCATTAGGAACTTATTAACTAAATGGAAAGACAGGATGCCTGAAGCAACAGTGAATAACACAAGACAATTTACAGTTAATTGATAACATCTCTAGTGCAGGTTACTAGGAATTTAGATGAGAGGGAGATCAGTTAGAATTGAGAAATCTTCATTAAGAGGCAGTATAGTCTTTATAGTCTTGTAGGTAGAGTGATGGACCAGGAGTCAGCAAGACCCTATTTAAAATCCCACCTCTAATATTTACTAGTTTTGCAGGAACAAGCTACTTTATCTCTCTGAACTTCATTTTGCAAACATCATAAACTGAATTGTAAGCGTTTTGCAAATATTAAATGTCAGCAATTATTCACAAAGAGGTGAGACCAGCTGGGTCTTGAAAGAAGGAAAGAATTTAGATAGACAAAGGAGAGAGGAGGAGGTACATGAGATGAGGTGTGAAGGTGGACGAGTGTCCAGGGTACGTGCTGGGGAATAGTGCGACCTACAGTTAGATAAGTAGAGTGGGATCACATTCTTGGGGGCCTTGAAATCAAGGCAGGGTTCAAAATGTGGTAAAAAAAAAGTTATTGAAGGTTTTGAGTAAGTGCTCTTCAAGGAAAGTGTTTGACAACTATGTTCAGGATAAAATTACGGACTGGTAGGAAGTCTAGAAGATTGATTGCTTCAGTATTTGACCTTTTTGAATTAATTTCTTTAAGTATTGACTGATTTGATCTCCTTGCCGTCCAAGGAGCTCTCAAAGGTCTTCTCCAGCACCATAATTCAAAACCATCATTTCTGTGAGCTCAGCTTTCCTTATAGTCCAACTTTCACAGTCATACATTGCTACTGGAAAAACCATACTTTGACTATATGGACCTTTGTCAGCAAGGTGATGTGTCTGCTTTTTAGTATGCTGTCCAGATTTGCCTTCCTTCCAAGGAATAAGTGTCCTTTAATTTCATGGCTGTAGTTGCCATCTGCAGTGATCTTACTGCTTCCATTTCTTCTCCTTTTATTTGCCAGGAAGTGATGGGATCTGTTGCCAAGATCTTAGTTTGTTTTGGTTTGGTTTTTCATATTAAGTTTCAAGCCAGCTTTTAACTCTCTTCTTTCACCCTCGTCAAGAGGCTTCCTAAATCTTCACTTTCTACCATCATCTGTACATATGAGACTGTTGATATTTCTCCCAGCAACCTTAATCCTGACTTTTGATTCATCTAGCCTGGCATTTCACAAGATGTACTCTGCACGTAAGTTAAATGAATAAGGTGACACAAAATACAGCCTTATTGTACTCCTTTTCCTTTAGTTCTAACTGTTGCTTCTTGACCTGCACACAGGTTCCTCAGGAGACAAGTAAGATGATCTGGTACTCCCATCTCTTTGGTACTGAAAGATAAAGTAACTTTCCCATCAGAGATAGGACTTCAGCCTAGGCCTTCCCAGCTCTGAGGCTCCTGAACTTTCCGATTTTGTCCATCACGTTAAACAATTTCTCTGTTAATGACCTTGTGCCTTCAATCAATAATACTCCAGGCACTAAAATGTAAGTTGCCCTAGCATTTAAAGTCCTGGCTGTCCTATTTCTAGATCTCTTGCCTCTCATTCCACAACATAGTGAAAGAGGTCTTATACCAATTCCAGAGTTGCCTGCAGGGATCTTGGAATTAAGGGACCTTACAGATCATTTACTTCAGAAAGTGCTATTCACACTGTTTTGAATACCCTGAAACAACATAAATATCCAAGTTTTAAAATGTACAAATGTGCTGCTTAGCTGTAATAGTGTTCAGAAAATGCAACATTGTTTTGGACATGATGTTTATTCCCTCCGCATTTTAGATTATCAATCACTATTGTTTTCTCATTTGCACTTGTGTGAGTGGAGTGCAGTCCAGTGCAGGCCACAAGACCTGGCCCCAGGAAATCAGGAGTAGGCCTTGGGAGCAACTGAAGCAGTGGCAGTTGCTGCTGCTGCTTCTGGAGCTCTTAGCTTTCAGCCCACAGACAACCCACAGGGGGTTGAACAACTGGTCCAATGGAAATGACGGGGATCTCTTTGCAAGCACTGTGAAAAGGACTCTGTTGCTTTGCCCATACTCGGATCTGTCCTGGATGGCAGTCCCAGGGTGAGGAGGAGCACTATCACACTCGAGCTTATGGCCATAGGGGAGCAGTGTACCTTATCATAGTTCCAGAGCAGAAAAGAGTGCTTGTGGTTCCTCACAGACCAAAGCACAGGCCAACACTTCTCCTTAGATCATACTACCTTGGAAGAACCAAAAACTTATAGGGCCCTAGAAGTGCCTCTGAAAACAACTGCACAAAACTCCCGAAGCTTTGACAGTGCACCCTCCACCTTGGAAGCAGAGCCCCACTTTAGAAAAGAGTTTAAAGTCAAGAAATAGACTGGAAAAAATGAGCAAACAACAGAAAAATATTCTGACCATAGAAAGTTATTATGGTGACAAGGAAGATCAAAACACACACTCAGAAGGAAACAACAAAGTCAAAACTCCTGCATCCAAAGCCTTAAAGAAAAGTATGAACTGGTCTCAGGCCATGGAAGAGCTCAAAAAGGATTTTAAAAATCAAGTAAGAGAGGTAGAGGAAAAATTGGGAAGGAAAGTGAGAGTGATGCAAGAAAATCATGAAAAATGAGTCGATGGTTTAACAAAGGAGACACAAAAAATACTAAAGAAAATAACACCTTAAAAAATGGACTAGGTCAAATGGTAAGAGAGGTACAAAAATCCAATGCCTTGAAAAGCAGAATTGACCAAATGGAAAAAGATATTCAAATGCATGGATGAGAATCTATCAAAGGAGGCAAAAAAAAAAGTTGTCCATTTAAAGTAGGAGAACCATAAGAAAGCAGTCACATAAGCCAAGTCAACAAATATTTAGTAAGCACTTATTCTGTGCCAGGCACCATGCTAAGCTCTGGGGACACAAAGAAAGGCAAAAGGATAGCCGCTATCCTTAAAGAGCTCATATTTCAATGGGGAGATGACATGTAAACAACTAGGTACACAAGATACACACAGAGTAGATGCATACACTCTGAGAGGGGAATGCATTAGTAGTTGAGGGTGAGGTGAGGAGGGGAGGATGCCAGAAAAGACTCCGGTGATAGGTGAAATTTAAACTGAGTCTTGATGGAAGTCAGAGAACCTAAGAGGCAGAGGTGAGGGACAGAATTTTCCAGGTCATAATTAGTGCAAAGTTATGAACACATAAGATGGAGTATCATGTTCAAGTAGGCCAGTGTTGCTGGAGCATAGTGTGCATGGAGGGGAGTAAAGTGTAAGAAAACTATCAATGTAGGAAAGGGTTAGGTTGTAAAGGGCTTTAAATTCCAAACAAAGGAGTTTATATTTGATCCTGAAGGTAATTGGGAGACATTAGAACTCATTGAGATGGGAGGTGACATGGCCAGAACTACACGCTATAAAAATTATCTTGGCAGCTGAGTGAAGGATGGATTTGAGTAGGGTGAGACTTTTGAGTGAGTGAAGGATGGATTTGAGTGGGATAAGAAAACCAACCAGAAAGTTATTACAAATGGTACAGGTGAGAGGCAATGAGAGCCTGGACTGGAGTTATGATTGAGTGGAGAGAAGAGGATATACATGAGAAAAGTTGTGAAAGTAGAAATGACAAGTCTAGCAACAAATTGGATATATGGCATGAATGAGAGTGAGGAGATGAAGATGAAACCTAGGTTATGAGCCTGGGTAACTAGGCAGATGATGGTTCCCTTAAAAGTAGTAGAGGAATTTGGAAGCAGGAAGGGTTGGGGAACCTGAGAGAAAGGGAAGGGAGATAATGAGTTCTCTTTGGATGCATTAAGTTTGAGATGTCTATGGGATGTCCAATTCAAGCTGGCCAAAAAACAGTTGTTGATGTAGAAGCTCAGGAAGAAATTAGGGCTGGATTAAGGAATTAAAATGGTATTAAGGAAGAGGAAATAGTCTGGTCAGGATCACAGAATCTAAGCATTAGAAAGGGCCTCAAAGGTCATATAGTCCCACCTATTTCTGACCAAAATCCCTTCTACAGTATATCCTATATCAGGTTCCTTGCTGTCTTGGGGAGGGGAAAGGGGAGGGAGGAAAGGGAGGGGAAGGGTTTAGAACTCAAAATTTTACAAAAATGAATGTTGAAGACTATCTTTGCATGTCATTTGAAAAAAAATACTATTAAGGAAAAATAATTAAATGAGAGTATTAGACTAGAAAAAAAGAACATTGATTATTTCAATCCAGGTAGAAAACTTTACATTCATCCCTATTAAATTCCATCTTTTTAACTTTGGCTCATTAAAAGAAAATTCCTTTCTACAATATCCTTGATGAGTGGTCATTCAACTCTACTTAAAGACACACTCCCTTCTTCCCCATCTCCCCCACCCAGTGAGGGAGATTCCCACTCTGATTTTATCTTTTCCCTTACATTGATCCAAAACTTTTCTGTTGCTTCTAATTTCGTCCTACAGAGCCAAACAGAACCCCTTCAAATACTTGATAGTAGCTTTTGTATCTCCCCCTGACTCTGATTTTCCAGGTTACAAATCCCCAATTCCTTCATTTGATCCTCATCTAGTATGGTCTCCAATCCTCTCATTTTCCTGGGTCCCTTGCCCCTTATATACTCCAGCTTGAAGACAAAGAAATGACTTGTCCAGGGGCACAAGTGTCTGGGTCAAGATTCAAACTCTGGTCTTCCTGAATCTAAGTCCATTACTCTAGCTACTATGCCATCAAGTAACTTGTTTTTAACAGAATTGGAAAATTATGCCCTTGTTAAAGAGACTCTCACTAAAGAGTTATGATTAGAACACTCTATACTACTTTTCCTTCTATGTGATACTATATCATAATGCTAGAATGGTTGGTTAATTTAGGATTGTAATTCAGTTAGTCCAGTGGCTCACTTTTCCTTAGACAGTGGTTTCCCAAACTGGATCAAAGCTAGAGAAGAATCTAATTGCAATAGATTCCACTTTAAGCTCTAACACAGAACGTCTTGACACTAGCCACCAAACTGTATGTTTTTTCACTTAGTGGGACATGACCAGCTTCCAGGAGAAGCAGAGATTGTCCTGTGATGTATCTTGGAGTATTTAGGCGTCTGGGGTTTAGAAATGACTAACAATTGAAGTGCCAGTGTTTCTATTGATTGCCAACATCAGCTTTAATCAACCAAATGATGAGTGTAGACGCCCTCCTGGGCTCAAATCCCACCTTGAGTCTTAAGGTAACCACTGGACTGAGCAGAGCTGACAGTTAGCACTTTGCTGGCTGGATTAGCCAGGCTTGCACAGCCATTCCACACATTAACTTACACCTCCCCTCACCCACCTTCCCACTCCAGTTCCATGTTATCCAATTCAGTGCAATGCATTTCAACATATATTTAGAATCCCCAGATCATACCATCAAAGATCTAGAACTGGAGGGCCTCAGAGGTTACCTAGTCCTACCACCTCATTTAATGTATGGGAAAACAGACCCAGGGAGGTTAAGAGACTTGCCTAAAGTCACACAAGTGGCAAGTAACAAAGGCAGATTGGGAATCTAGAGCCTCTGACTCTAGAGTTTTTTCTAATGCCCTGTGCCTACTAAGTATCTGACTGGGGGGAGAGGGGGGTACAAGGAGAAGCAGCTGGGTGGTGCAGTGGATTAAGTGCCAGGCCTGGAGTTATAAAGACTCATCTTCCTGAGTTCAAATCTGGCTTCAGACTCTTACCAGCTGTGGGACTCTGGGCAAGTCACTTAACCCTGTTTTCCTGTTTCCTCATCTGTAAAATGAGCTGGAGAAGGAAATGGCAAACCACTCTAGTATCTTTGCCAAGATACTCACTTACAGAGAGGGTAACAGAGTTGTGGTAACAGAGAGGACTAAATTGACTGAACAAATGGGGGTGGGGAGGAAGCAACAAAGGCAGAAGAGAAAGCAGTACCTGCCCTCCAGCAGCTTTGAGCTTACCGAGGGGAGGGATGAAACAAGAGGCTGACGCAGAGGTTGAGTCATGACCAACTCTTTGTGACCTCTGAAGGGTGGGTGGGGCTCTTTGAACTGAAGACCAGCAGAGGGAAGGAGGGGGGAGCATTCCAAAGGTTGAGTGATACACACTTTCTTTGTTTCTTACTCGTGTAGTCTGTAGATTAGGTACATACCACTTAAGCCATCATAAAAAGCTTAGGGGAAGTGGGATCAAAGTCTCTTTGGCCAGGGAAAATTTGACTTTTGAATAGGTTTTCGGTAAAAATGATAATGGTTAGGGGAACTATAGGTTTCTAGGGGTGCTCGAGACCCCAAAATACCTATACGCCGGGTCCTGCCGAAAGAATGACTCAAGCCTTCTCAGCCAAGGGAAAAGAGAAAGTTTATTAAGGATTCACCATAATGGGCTGTCTTAAGAAATCCCCCCCTTTGTGATGCCTGTTTCCACAAGCGGGCCAGATTCAACCTACTGAGCTAGATTGAACCTGAACACCTTCATTGAGGTGAGATGGAGATTATATACACAAAGATTGTAGGAGGGATTGAGGGGTGGTCTGGGGTGACTAGAGGAGGGGTTTAGGGAGGGACTTGAAGGGACTGAGATGAGGTCAGACTCCAGGGTGGGAAATAGCTGAAGGCTACATGGAGACATACAGACAATAGAGGGCTGGGGTAACAGAGCAGTTTCCTCCTAATATCTGGGGCGGACTGATTAATGAAATACATGTTAAGTATTGCCGCCCCTTCAACAGAATCAGGATCCAAATTTGTATACTTCTTAATAGCTTCTACTAGCCGGGCCTGGAAAAGAGCAGGGTTTTCCTTTTCTCCCTGAGTAATCTCCCTAATTTTTTGAAAATTTATTTGTTTTTGAAATACAGTTCTTAGGCCTTCTAATAGGCAAATTACCATATGGTCTCTCTTTTCTCTATCTTCACTCTTTTGATAATTCCATCCTGGGTCACTAGTGGGAACAGCAGCTGTACCTGGGGAATATTTTATAGGGTTATTGCTAGCCAAACTATCCCCAAATTTTTGGGCATGTTCCCAGATTCTCCTCTTCTCCTCAGTGGTACAACAGGTAGAGAAAAGGATATGCAAATCACACCAAGAAAGTTCAAAATGTAGGGACAGATCCCTAAAACCCTCAGTAAACTTAGTGGGATCTTCTGAGTATCTCCCTAGTTTTTCTTTAATTTGAATGAGATCTAAAATGAAGAATGGAACATGCACTCTCCTTGTCCCGGTAGAGGAGGCAGGCACTTCCCTCAGGGGAAAAAGCCTTGAAGGAGCTGTGGGACCTGGAGCTTGGGGAGGGATATAGGAAGTCCTGCTTCTGGTGAGGGAGGGCATGCAGGGTGCTGGCTGACCTAGATTAGACTGCAAGGCCAGGGCATCTGGCTGGCAAGGGAGAAGATCAGTTGGTACCTGAGGAGGTGTAGGGGTCAGAGAGGGAGATACCAAAGAGACTTGAGTGGGAGCCACCTCAGAGAGAGGGGCCAGGGGAGGAGTTACTGCCATGGGGGCAGGGCCCGAGGCCGGAACCTGAGTAGGGGTCCCTTCAGGGGAAGGGGTCACCGAGGGAGGCACCTCAACAAGACCCTTGGCTGGGACCTAAGCAGGGGTCGCCAAGGGGGCAGGGGCCATGGGAGGAGATGCAGGGTAGGAGACTTGGAACTTGAAGGAGGCAGGATAAGAGGAGGGTTGCACTAAAGGAAACCAAGGGAAAGAGGGGGTGGCCAAGGAAGGGGGAGCAAAGGAAACAAGGGTGCTCCGGGGAGGTTGGGGCGCAGGAGGAGGGGCTGGGGCTGAAGCCCTGGGGGCCATAAGGAAGGGGTTATCCAAAATGTCCTGTTGACCCCCATTGCCCCTTTGTGGGGGGGGCTCTATGAGCATCTTACAATCTTTTCTGAGAACAGGGTTCCGAGGGAGCTCCACGAAGGTCATTATGTAAGGAATTTCTGTCCATTTTCTTTCTTGCTGACAATATAATTTTAACTGTAAAAGAGTATTATATTGTAAAGTCCCCAAAACAGGCCAATCTTCATGGCCTTCTAGGCGATATTGTGGCCAAGCAGTATTGCAAAGGTATACCAGCTTTTTCCTATTAAGTTCTGTTAAACCTGAAAATTTGATTGAAGGAAACAACAGAGCTAGGTGATAGAAAAATCCATGTTGTTTATTATTTTCCCTTAAAGCATAGCGGAGCTAGCTTACTTGTACGTACAAGGAGTCAGAGTATAAACTCTGGCTGCCTGAACAAAGCAATGAGAAAACTTATATACGTTATTTTAGCAAAGCTAGCAAGCCTGTATGACCTCATTTTTATGACCCCATGTATGTTTAACCATGATACAAGAAGAGGATTTTCCTTAATGGAATAGAGTTGTAAGGGATGTTGACAAAAGTCAGTTGAAACTACAGCCCAGCGTCTCTGTGTCTCATTACATTCCATAACATAGTATATACCTGTAGAATATTAAGCAAGGTAATCTCTCTTGGGGTTAATGATCTGGCCTTGTTGACAGAGGTAAGGGTATTACCTGAGCAAACTTTTAGAGAGAACAAAGAAGCCCAGATCCTGGATCTTCATCCAGTTACTCATTAATGGAGGCTCTGGGTCTGGTTGAAATTAGAAATGATATAAAATAGTATAATATTTTCCACAGTTCTTTAGAGAACTTAATTTTTTTCCAATTTTGTAAAAGACAGTCCAAGGGTGAAATTTTGGGGATTGAGGAGAATTGACCCATTGTAAGGGGAGGGGGGAGCGCTGGAAGTCCCTTTTTCTGCAAGGAGGATCTGGGAGTAAGCCTCAAAAAGGAACAAAGCAAGACAGGAAAAAACAAACACAAAAAGGTACCTGATTTTCCCATTTCCTAGCACTGAGAGAATTGGGAAAATTGGGGGCGCACTTCCGGATAGGGCGTCTGTCCTTGTCCTCTATGCTTCAGAAGGTGTGCCCAGGTCCATGGCCTTGAACATAAACCACTGGACCGAGAACCTGAGAGCGTCAGGCTGAGTCCGAGACAGTGAGCAGCTGTCTGACCTACTGGGGACCTGGGAAGTCAGGCCCGAAAAGCACTTCCAAAATGCTTGGAGAGCGAGAAGGGGTTGGGATAGGGAGAGGCTTACCTTCCAGTCTTGGCTGGAGAAAAACTTGAGATGAGCAGTATTCCCGGTTCCAGGGAACCAAAAATGAAGAGGTTTTCGGTAAAAATGATGACGGTTAGGGGAACTATAGGTTTCTAGGGGTGCTCGAGACCCCAAGATACCTACATGCTGAGTCCTGCCGAAAGAATTCGACTCAAGCCTTCTCAGCCAAGGGAAAAGAGAAAGTTTATTAAGGATTCACCATAATGGGCTGTCTTAAGAAATCCCTCCCCTTTGTGACGCCTGTTTCCACAAGCGGGCCAGATTCAACCTACTGGGCTAGATTGAACCTGAACACCTTCATTGAGGTGAGATGGAGACTATATACACAAAGATTGTAGGAGGGATTGAGGGGTGGTCTGGGGTGACTAGAGGAGGGGTTTAGGGAGGGACTTGAGGGGACTGAGATGAGGTCAGACTCCAGGGTGGGAAATAGCTGAAGGCTACATGGAGGCATACAGACCATAGAGGGCTGGGGTAACAGAGCTAGGGTATAGATATTTTGATCAGGATTAAGTATGGGAAACAGCTGGACAATAGAGGGCTAGGCACAAACTTGGGCCCAAAGATAATGTGAGGCTTGTGGCCTTAGGGGAAGGCCAGATCTAGTTGGAAGATTCAAGGACAGTTCAAGGGGACTCCCAGAGACTGTATTCCAGATTCAAGGGGGTTCCCAGAGACTGTGCCCTCATCAACTTTGACTTTCCTCTCTCCAAGATAAATAATGATAGACTGGTGCTTAGGTCTTACTTACTTCAGTAAAATGCAAATATATTCCACTTGGAATTAATTATTGTTTTCTGGCAGCCTAAGGTGAATTGGCCAATCCCATTCAGCTAGGGAGAGGAACTTGGCAAATAGTCTACATGCCTGTACAATTCTTGGACCTGATGAGGGTTTGGGGTGAGAGGTGCTCGACACCCCAAAGTACAGAAACACCGGGTCCTGCCGAAAGAATTCGACTCAAGCCTTCTCAGCCAAGGGAAAAGAAAGTTTATTAAGAGTTAGCCACATAGGCCTGCCCCCGGAGATCCCATCCCTTGCGACGCCTGTAAGGAAAGCGGGCCAGACCAATCTGAGCTGGATTGGATCTGACCACCTTCATGGAGGCAAGATGGAGATTATATACACAAAGGTTGTGGGAGGGATTGAGGGGTGGTCTGGGGTGGCCAGAGGAGGGGTCTAGGGAAGGACTTAAGGAGGAGTCTAAGGAGGAGCCTGAAAGGACTGGGATCAGGTCAGACTCCCGGGCGGGGGACATAGCTGAAGGCTATATGGAAATGACAACCCATCAAGGGCTGGGGTAGCAGGAGCTAGGGTATAGATACTTTGATCAGGTTTAAGGATGGGAAACAGGATTAAGGGCGGGAGGTCATTGGGAAGACAAGATTAAGGGTGGGAAACAGCTGGACAATAGAGGACTGGGCAAGGTAGGCATTTGGGCTTAATGGTTATAGCCTCAGGCCAAGGCCAGGTAGAGTGGGAAGATTCAAGGAGAGTTCAAGGGTTCAAGGGGTTCCCAGAGACTGTGCCCTCATCAGACCTACAGGGAGGGATTCCTTTGGTCAGTCAGTCAATAAGCATTTCTTAAGGGCTTGTTATGTGGGTTAGTGCTGGATTCAAAGAAAGGCAAATAGTCAATCCCTTCCCTTGAAAGCTCGCATTCTAATGGGGAGACAACATGTGAATAACTGTGTACATAAACAATACATAGAGTACCAATGGAAAGTAACTTTGGAGGGAAAGTTCTAGTAGAGGATAGGGAATGGGGAGAGGAAGATGAGGAAAAGTCTCCTGTAGAAGGTAAGATTTGATCTTATTCTAAAAAAAGACAGGGAAGCTGGGAGATGAAGGACAGGAGGGAAAGTGTTTATAGGCAGGAGAAACAACCTGTACAAATGCATTAAGTCAGGAGTTGGAACATCATGTTGGAGAAACTGCAAGTAGGTCAGTGTATCTGACTCAGGGTATTTGGAAAGGAATCAAGTGTAAGAAACCTGGAAAAGAAAGAAAGGTCTTTCAAATGCAAAACAGAGGATTTTTTATTTGATCCTAGATCAGTAGTAGGAAGCTGCCGCTAATCCTGCTTAAATAATGAAGGTGATGCAGGCAGTCCAGGAAGAATCTGGTAAAATCTAGAGGCAATCTTACTTCCCTATTGCTCTAGGGAGGGTAATCTGGGCAATAAACATTAGTCAAGATAAAAAACCACAGACAGTAAATGGCAGAGCTTAGATCTGAACCTAAGAAGTGTAAAGAGAATTGAATTTACAATCCTAGTACAGCTATTTACTACTGTTTCTCTTTGGAACAGCAACTCTGAGGGTCTTCGCCTTGCAGCTTGATATTTTTAAAATTAAAAAAAATTTTTTTTTCTAATTAAAGGTGCCATCCTTACTCACTTCTTGAAGAGGCCTATTCACTGAATGGGTATTACCTCACTATAAGTGAGTACATGAAAAGACCTTAGCCTAAAAGGGCCAGGGTCTCCCATTGCATTCTGGGTCATCTCCAGTGACCTTGCACAGCCCTCCCTCACTCAAATCAAAGTCAACTGCAAGTCATGTCATCATGTTGTACCAGAAGCGAGTGAGACACACCACAGAGTATAAGTTTTAAGTGGAGAATTTATTAGCCGGCGGCCATCGGGGTACGGCACCACAAATCAATGGCAAATGTGTTGGGGTGATGGCTTGGCTTATATAGGATATGGGGGTACAGAGTGGGGGGAAAAACAGGAACAAAGGTCCTGGCTGATCAAAAGATTCAGTCAGGTTATCGTACTAGCGGGATAATCTCATTTACATTCCTTGGTGGAGTCACTGGAGTCCCAGGGATATCTCCCAGGAAGGGTCTGTCAAGTTATCTCTCAGTGGGATGGTCCTATCTATTGAGATTCCTTGGTGGAGTCATGGAGTCCCAGAGGGTTTGCTAAATGCCAAAGGTATGAGTCCATTCTTTCTGGGGGGGGCTTGTCAGTAGCTAGGGGTTACTCAGGGGTTCCTAATTTTCCTTGTATTACAATCATTTCCTTGATGCCAAAGTCCTCTTCGAAAATGAAGGACAAACACAACAACAACAAGCCAAGTAAATAGATCTGGAAACCCAAGGCCAGATAAGGGGATACCGGATGCAGATGGAAAGGAAAAATATTTATTCTAATTTAAAATATTTTATTTTCCCCCAATTACATGTTAAAACAATTTTTAACATCTTTTGTTCTTTTTTTTTTTAAAGTTTTGAGTTCCAAATTCTATCCCTCCTTCCCTTCCCTCCCTCTCCCCAAGAAGGTAAGCGATCATATATATGTGCAATACACATATATAGACATATATCATATAAAGCTTTTCCATATTAGTCACTTTGTTCAAGAAGACTCAAAAGAAAAAGAATGAAGGTGAAAAATAACATGTTTCAGTCAGTATTCAAACAATATCAATTCTTTCTCTGGAGCTGGATAGTATGCTTCCTCACCAGTCCTCTGAGATTGTCTTGGATCATTGGATTGCTGAGAATAGCTAAACCATTCACAATTCTTCATCCTACAATATTGCTGCTACTGTGTACAATGTTTTCCAGGTTCCGGTCATTTCATTTTGCATCAGTTCATGTAAGTCTTTCCAGGTAGGAAAAGTATTTATTAAATCCTTACTGTGTGCCCAGCTTTGTGCTAAATGTTGGGGATATAAATAGAAAACTGAGACAGTTTCTGCTCTCAAAGAGCTAACAGTAGGGTAGGCAACACATAGTAGAAGGATTAGGCTGGAGGGTGGATGAAAAAACACAATGGTCTTTAGAATACAGCAACAGGGCTAAGGCAACACCTAAGAATCGTTAGGTTGTACTTTCGGGAAATGGAGATCCTGGCAGGATCTCTGAGGTGGGCAGAGTAGTTCTGCAGGGGTTCCAGTGCCAGGGGCCTCTGGTGTCTAGGTGGGTGGGGCTCAGGCTGGAGTGGTTTGGGGGTTGCATCAGAGGAAGTGCAGGGTCATTTCTTATTGATTCTGCCTTTTAGATAGTAGTGTTCCTTGGACCAGTGGGGCTCAAGCTAGGGTAGTGGTGGCAATATCTGGTGGGAGAGGATTTTAAAACCATCTTTGTCTGCATAATAAATTCATAGTCCCAAAGGATCTCTGACTCCTTACTCCAGAGGCCCTTGGGGTCTCCAGTGTTTACCTCAGGAGTCCATGGAATCTAGAGGTTTACTTGATAGAGGGGACAGACTTCTTTAGAAGGCTCTTGGTGAGAGTTACTCCAGGGGCTTCTAGTTATAGGAGAGGGGAGGGAATGAAAAGGAATGGAG